>NC_073746.1:130796101-131096101 GCF_029784135.1 Toxorhynchites rutilus septentrionalis
TAAACAATGTGCCTGTGGTCAGCGAGCCCCCATCGTTATCGCTGCTCCACACGCACACAGGTGAGTCGGTTGAACGTTTTGGAGGCCAGTACGGTGAGGTCTGGTAGAGCTTGGTCCCCGCTCATCGTACTTGGGCCGATGAAACCGACCCCTGTGTGCGGGCATCGTGCGTGAGTAAAGAAAACCCAAACAACCTCTCTCTCTCCTCAAATCTTCGCCATACTTACCTGGTTCCTGCTCGGCCGCAACGATTTACTAACAACTAACCTGAAAATAAAGAAAATATAATGAAATTTAAATGTACTTACCATTCTCTTCTTATTAAAAGTTGAATCCTAGAAATTTAAAGGTTCTATCTTCAACCGTCTTAATCGTGAGTCCGCTTCGTTCTAGGTTGAATGCCGACCCTGAGGTTAACTTCCACCTCTGAGCTAGCCGCAACTTAATTGGCGATCCACTTAAAAAAAATATCCTGAATCCTTCTGATTCAGAATATTTTTCTACCAGCTCGGGGAGACTCACGATAAACTCAAAATTTATCGCGAAAATATTTGCTTCGTTTTTGGAAGTAAAAGTAATTCAGAAGTAATTCAAATATCAATTCGAGAAACGAATTTGGCGCCCAAATCCATCGTACAATACGTGAATAGTAGTTCCTCAAAGGATTCTATTCATCAGCTCAACCTCTATAGAAAAATTTTCTAATGTATGCGTTATATTATTTCATAAAATTTTGACCATTTCAGCAGTGAATTAGTAGAAAGCAGAAAGTGTGTTAGGAAATCAATCGAAAGTGTGTGGACAGGAACATAGGAGAAGAGGAAATAGTGAAGATGTGTTATTTATTTGAAATTCTATTTTGTAATCGAGGGAAACAATGCGGCGAAGACGAGATATATTCCAAATTAGAGAATAAAGTTATAGTCTTTCTGTATAAAGTTTTCCAGATAGGAAAAACATTTAAACGAATTTCAAAGCTGAACGAATTTTTAAGACGTTCCAATACATCATCTAGTAATTATTGTGACCTTATTGTGAACCATCACCGCACTCGATTTTCCATTTATTCGGTGATGAACCCGACATCCAAGGGTTATGGAGACGAGCTAACCGTCTCCTCGTTAGACGTAACGAAAATATACCACGATATTCCAGTGAAATCATTTCTTTCATCGAGGAAGCAAATCTTGTCGTCTTGTAGAACGAAAGGTTACGAATGCTTCAGTAATAAAGACAACCCGCGGAGGAAACGTTTTATTAATGTTTGAACATAAATCATACCTTTTTACGAAAAGACAGGTAACCAACAGCATAAGTTGTTGGAAAAATCCCTGTAACGATAGTACTACAATTCTCAACATGACGTACGTACACAATGTCTAGAAATAATATTGATAGCTTCATGTTTTGGATGATAATTTCAACAATAACTGGCGATTTTTTGCCAACTATTAGAGTCAGCTCTCAGTAGTTGCATCAATTACCATCTAGGGAAAAAATGTCGGAAGTGTAAAGCGTAGAACAATAATTCTGTCGTTAGAACATGAGTGTTCTGTACCTGAAAAGTAGAATGCAATGTACGGTGATCAGTGTTTAGTTCTATACAGTAGATACACATTATATGGAACTTACTATATGTTTGTCCATAGACGGCCCATTTCAAATCAACGTATGATATGTGATTTTATTCCAAAACTGCCGAGTTACAATCTGTATTAACGGATTTCAGTTCAGATTTGTTTGTCCTGCGATTGTCAGCTTGACAGATATTTATCCCGCCTATGAAGGAAAACAATAGATTTTATTACCCCGACGTTTTGCTACCAATATCGCACATATATTGTTTCGCATCTAGGAACGGAATATAAATTAATAGGGTAACTAATGTGAAGTCATCCGAGGTTTCGCAAAAAGTTTCTGTAATCATATAGATATATGAGAATATAATATTCATCATGAAATATTTTATTTATTATAAAAGTTTAATAAATATTAATAATTTTTACATTCGGACATTAAATCGAATGAAAAATAATATAGAAAATTTAATTTATTCAATAATTGATTGAATATCATATAAATAATATTTAAATACCAAATTTGAAAAAGAAAGGAGCGTGTATGAGTAATAATACCCTCCAATCAAATTAAATCTTGTTCACCTCGTAAAGCAGGTAACTTGTGGGAATGATCATGGTTTCGACGACGAGTGGGTCTCGAAACACGTGTCCCGAAAAGTTCTGTTCATTATGTGGTAGAACATCAGCTGTCTCATGGAAAACTGCTTAGATGACGAGTGAGTCTCACAGTATTGTCCCTGAGAAGTTATATTCACTCTAAGACCGAACACGAGTAGGATTAGAGCAGTTGGTTTTGATGACGAGTGAGTCTCAAAGCTCAAAGTTTTGAAGATGAGTAAATTTTAAAACGGAAACTCCATGTAAAATTCCGTTCAATGCGTAGTTTGCATAACACGGAATAGGGAGCAACATACTTTGATGACTGGATAGTCTCAAAGCAAAAACTTTATATTTATGATCGATACTAGACTTGTCCTAGGAAGGGAATGTGTTAGTATTTTTATGGTAAAGATACAGTAACGGCGACGTTAGCTGTTTGAAACAGTAGAGACGGTTTTTCAACGAGTCTCAACTGATCCTCGTAAAGAGAAGTTATATCTTCGCGAGAAGTTAGGATTAGTTTATTAGGATAGCATAGGTAACACAGTTAATTAGGCAATATATAAAATAAGTCATTTTGTGTGAAAGGTATAAGGGAGGAAAGAATGTTTGTGGAGTGAATGAAAAGGGTACCCATCGCGTGTGAAAGAGATGTATGGATTATTAGGCTAGTCAAAATAGAAAGGTAATTAGATTAGAGATCAAATTCAATGAATGGCCAAGCATGCACATATTTGGAATATTTTGAGCTGATGAAAAGCATCGACATTAAAAAGTAAGATGTCATGACCGATTATCCTCGAAACACTTAAAAAATTACGTATTCGTAATTTTTTCCCTAAGCGCGGGATAATGTTACGGTTTAAAAATATAAACCGCAACAAAAAACACTTTTCACATTTTAGTAAGATGCGAATGAAAAATAAGTATACAATAAAAAAAACAACTTACCAACACTAACGAAATTTTTAAATATACCTACCTATGTTGAGGAACAGCATGTTGTCAAAAAAAAAAATAAATAAATGTCAAATGACAGATGTCAAAAAAAAAACTAACAACATAAACGAATAAACAACTACCTCAACTACAGCCATGGAACCGGTTGTGAAATTTCCGGTCTCAAATGACTACAACTGAAGGAATATCTGCAGGATAGATGAGAAAGAGAGAGAAATAGCAAGAGAGAGAGAGAGAGAGAGAGAGAGAGAGAGACGAAGAGAAAGATCGAAATGAAGAAATAGCGGAGCTGTAAAGAAAGGTTGAAGAAATTCGACTCCTTCTTAGCGCACGGACCGTCGAAGGAATCGAACTTAGAACGATTCGAACAGAAGAAAAGTACTTTTAAAATAGAGAAGTGAAGTGCGAGAGAAAATAAGGGCTGGAGAAGTTGCAGCTCCCGGGAACCGTCCACGACGGGCGACCTCCACCCTCCTCGCTGGAATACCGACGGAAAAGGTACCTAAACAATGTGCCTGTGGTCAGCGAGCCCCCATCGTTATCGCTGCTCCACACGCACACAGGTGAGTCGGTTGAACGTTTTGGAGGCCAGTACGGTGAGGTCTGGTAGAGCTTGGTCCCCGCTCATCGTACTTGGGCCGATGAAACCGACCCCTGTGTGCGGGCATCATGCGTGAGTAAAGAAAACCCAAACAACCTCTCTCTCTCCTCAAATCTTCGCCATACTTACCTGGTTCCTGCTCGGCCGCAACGATTTACTAACAACTAACCTGAAAATAAAGAAAATATAATGAAATTTAAATGTACTTACCATTCTCTTCTTATTAAAAGTTGAATCCTAGAAATTTACCGTCTTAATCGTGAGTCCG
The DNA here is from genome assembly GCF_029784135.1 of Toxorhynchites rutilus septentrionalis. Lineage (NCBI taxonomy): Eukaryota > Metazoa > Arthropoda > Insecta > Diptera > Culicidae > Toxorhynchites > Toxorhynchites rutilus. Next base: position 130,800,111 of record NC_073746.1, read on the forward strand.
CTTCGTTCTAGGTTGAATGCCGACCCTGAGGTTAACTTCCACCTCTGAGCTAGCCGCAACTTACAGGTATTTGAAGAAAAGTACTAAAATCCATCAAAACTGTAACGGAATTATTTTTTCAATACCTTTTTCAATGTTTTTTTTTAATTTTTTTTACAATCACTCGATTATACCATTGATGGAGTGAACAAACAATACCTAACAATAAAACCAAATAAAATTATGAAAGAGTTTAGCAAGATATCCCTTTAAAATATTGGGTTGGGGAATACGTTTATTGCGTTTCTATATTTATTCGATAGAACTCTTTCTGCTCTACAAAACTATTTTAATTGTGTTTTTGGGTTATTTAAACTTTTATTGGTTTTGAGGCTTAGAAATGGAATACCCTGGAGGCAATAATCAACATTTTCGACACCTGCTCTTCATCACTTTTCATCGAGGTCGAAAAGCTGCCGGAACAATAAAGGGCCATTTGCGACGTGTATGCACAAGGTGTCATAGGTGAGTCTACATCACCCAGCCATCGGCCCACATCCACAGATCTCACTTAACAGTATTGAATCCAGTTGCGCTCGTTTAAAATGTTCATCAAATCCGGTTCCAGATGGTATACCATCCATTGATTCAAAAATGTGTGTCTCAACAATTTCCCAACCTTTGGCAACTATTTTCAACCGCTCTCTGCGGTCAGTAACATTCCCGAGTATGTGGAAGAAATCTTTCGTTTTCCCAGTGTATAAAAATGGTGATAAACGTGGGATTTCCAACTAAAGAGAAAATCGCTGCTTTGTGTGCCACGTCAAAGCTATTTGAGCTCACTGTTTTGGGCTTTCATAATGCATGATGCATAACTATCGAAGCTATGTGACTGAAACGCAACATGGATTGATTCCCCAACGATCTATTTGCACCAATCTGCTCACCTCCACATCCATCATATTCCAAACCATCGACGATCGCAAACAGGTCGATGCTATCTACACCGATTTTTCAGCTGCCTTCGATAAACTCAATCACGAAATCTTGACAGCAAAACTCGAACGTCTCGATTGTTCTAGTACTCTACTCGGCTGGCTGTATTCCTGTCTGGTTGGTCGCACTACGTCTGTCAAGATTGGTGATACTATATCGGAACCATTCTCAGTCACCTCGGGTGTTCCACAGAGCAGCCACATCGGTTCTTCTTATTTTTTACTGTACATGAATGATGTGAAAATTATACTTGAATGTTTCATTATACAAGAATGTTTATGCCGACGACTTTAAACGATAACACGTAATAATCTGTCCAGAAGACGCAAATTTTCTTCAACAAGAACTACCGACAAATTCTATGTCATTCCATTTGCTCCGAAACGCTCTCTACATTACTTCTACTATACCATCCCCAACACGTCTCTCAAACATGAAACCACCGTTAAGGATTTGGAAATTCTCCTAGATTGAAGCCTAAACTTCAAAGATAACACAGGTTATATAACCACTAGATGTCTTGGCTTCATCTTTCGTGCTGCAAAACAATTCACTGATGTCCACTGCCTAAAAGTTATTTATTGCTTGTTGCTGCAATCCTCACTGGAGTATGCAGCAATTGTACGGGCACCACACTACCGAAACGATATACAACAAGTAGAGGCAATTCAACGCAAGTTTATCCGCTAACACGATTACCTTGGAACGATCCTTTCAATCTCCCAAGATATGAGGATCACGAGGCTTGCTTAGTGTCTAATGTCCTACAATCTCACATCGAGTGCTCAACTTTGTTAAGGGGGAACCCCTGTCTGGAAGGTCGAAAAAAAATGAATTTTCGGATGTTAGAAATAATGTGAAGTGTTCAGGTATTTTAGTTATTGTTTAAGGTATATTTGAAGTAGTATTTTCCATTTTTTGAGTGCACGAATAATAATTATTATACTGTTGACAGCTGGATGCGTAGATGATGTCCTCAAATCGGTACCTTACTGGTGGTACCGCACCCTTAGTTCGTACGATTTCCTTCGAATTTCGACATTCCGCACAAACTACGGCCACAATGAACCAATTAGCAGTATGTACCGTGTGTTTAACCGATGTTATTGTGTTTATGGTTGTCTAGCTTAGTATATTGTGTTCTGGTAGTTTAGTCTAGGTTAACATTAAATAATAGAAGATACATTGATGTTAGATGTAAGTTTAGGATGTGTTAAAAGGATTACAAAACCTGTTGATGTCTAAAAAAAGAGGAGGCAATAGTTTGCAAAGTTCAAAAATGACGACTTTGACAATGACGACACGCCCCGCTGCGGAAGCTCTTCTGAATTCAAAGAAAAACGTCTCAAATCACTTTTCAATGAGAACGGTCGCCAAACCAGCCTAGAATTGGCGGAAAAAATGAACTGCAATCATAAAACGTTTGAAAAGACTAAAAAGACCTGATCGACATGGTCAAACCATACTTCTTCACGACAACGCCTGGCCTCATGTTACATAAGTCGTCAAAGTCGCACTCCAAGCGCACGAATGGGAGGTCCTCCAACATATGTCGTACTCTCCGGACCTTGCACCGACAGATTATCATCTTTTCCACTCCCTGTCAAACCATATAAAGGGCGTTACCTTCGATAACAAAGAGATCCTTAAAAACTGGCTCAACAACTTCTTTGACACCAGACTAAGCGATTTTTGGCGGAACGGCATCAAGAAATTGGTCGAGATGTGGGAAGAGGTTGTAAACATCAGTTCGTTCGAATCGTTCCTTATTCGATTTTCCGCAGAAATTATTGCACTCCGTTTCAATTTCAAGCTTAACCCATTCGCTGCCAAGCCAAAAGGTGGGACTAGTGATCCCCGATAATCGTTCGATTAATCGATTAATCGAATACTTCCTGTAGAAATCGATTATTAATCGAACGAATACTGCGCAACCAATAATCGAAGCGAACGAATAATTTGCGTCGATTAATCGATCCAAACCCAGAAGAAAAAAAAATACGACCGCAGCTGTTTTATTTTTTTTATAACTTATTTTATTATATTGGATTTACCATGTAGTGCCTCACCCCACTTCGTAAACACCTTGATCTGCATGTCTTGTCAGTGGGCTTTTGTTTATCCCATTCGTTTATTTCAGGCTCATTAGCATTTCAGCTGTAACAGAGCCGAATTTTAATAGTGCACAGTTGCCATTTTTTTGGCGTTATAGTATTCCTTCTATACCATTGCACATGGTACATTACATTTCACAGTAGCCATTTAGGCGTAAGAGTATTCGTTCTGTTCTTCCATTGTCCAGTTATACCGGACAGCGGAAACAGTTGATATGATCATTGTTGAGTTATTAATAGAATAGCAGCCCGATGTTTCTTGCAGAGCAGAGCAGTTGTATGGATGAATCGATCTTATTTCGACCGTGGATCGATCTCCATCGCTGATGATTGTTGCGTGGACGTAGTTATTCTGTAACATCACAAAAATGGTCAATGAGGGCCCTGAGTTTTGAACTCACGATCGATCGCTTACTAAGCGAACGCGCAACCAATGTGGCTACGGAGACCCCCCCCTGTCAGTGGGCTTTGTCATTAGTCATTTTGTTTCAACAGTGCTAGGGTTTAGACTGTAATCGCGACTTATGGCGCAAAAAGTGAATTGGAAGCGAAAGTGAAAGAAATATTTTTGCGGAGAAAATTTAACAAATACTGCAGGTATTGTAAATATCTTATATTTTATTTGAAAAAGTGTTGAATTTTATTTTATTCGCAGGTTCAGATATCCAGGGAGATTGAAATCCTGTTCCAGAGAAAAAAAGACAGCGTTGCCTTTTCTTCACGGCCATTTTGAGCGCGTTTTTACAGGTAATTTAGAATAGGTTATAAAAAGGTTCTCTGACGATAATTTTGCTGGTAAAAGTGTTTCGACCATTCGGAACCACGGTCTAAGGTCACTTCGACAAAGGCGATGGAGTTGAAGCATCAATGCCTTCCCGGGGAAGTACCGTTAGTCGCTGGTTAGTAGTACAATAGAACCCCGATTATCCGTTGAAGTGAGCCCGTAATTCTATAGAGCCTATTCCGCGGATAATCGGGTTTCTACTGCATTATATTTTTCTTTTTAACCGGGATTTAGGAAAAAAACTGATTATTCTCTGTAGCTACTCTGGTGTGCAAAGCAAAGCGTAAATGGTTGTTAGCAATTGCTGAAAATTTGTTATTCATGCATCATAATTATCCAGTGGTTAATTTTGAGTATTGTTTATAAATTAATACTGTTATGAGTTGATAATAATTTAATTTTAATAACATTTCTAATAAATAAGTAATCAAATCTTATTTTTAATTATGTATGAATGATGTTTATATGCTAATTGTGTTATAATTTATCTTATTTTTATGATTTTTTTTCCTAATATCCGGTATCCGGCCGGATAGTTTTGAATATCCGTTTCATCTCCAGTAATAAGCACTGAACATATTAAGAATAAGCACGTTAGAGTTGATTGAATCATTTATGTTTACCGATCTAAATCGATTTATATTCAATTTTATCATTACCTGTTCATTGTGATTCAATATTTCAACACAACGAAACTAATTCGAAACATGAGTATTCTGCTGGAGCTTAATATAGTCGAAACCTTTTCGAATCCTGCTTTTCAACAGAAATCAACGACGGAATACCTAAGGGAGAATGCGAACTTCGTCAAATGATATGTTAACGGCGATAATTTCATAATTTTTAACTCTCCTATATTCCCGCGCAAAATCGTAACTGGTATACTCACTCCAAAACTCCAGATTTTTTTTCTTTAATTTCATTCAGTTTTAATAATTATTTAATTCAGCCTGTCAAACCTATGCGCGAGTATAGAAAGGTTAAAGCTAGTGTATTCAACATTCCTTTTCATTCCAAACGAAATCACAATTTATTTGTCATCAAATATTAGCGAGTTTTTCGAAGTTTTTTTCATTGTCAAATGTCATTCTCTGATAAATGGTTCTTTGTTCCATTACCATCATTCATGGATAAAAACAGAAAATTTAATAGAAATAACTAGAAGTTGCTAATGGATTAATCATTTGATAAAATGAAACGCCAAGCATTGAACTACGTCGACGAAGGAATCTGATGTTGGTTAAATTTTTTTTCTGATTATTACCAGCAAACTTGCAAAGAATCTCAACAGTTCTTTGAGCAGATTTATAATACGGGACAGTGCCCAACGTCATCATGTAGCTTATTCCAACACGGCCGAGTTGAACCTTCTCAACGATCCTCGTGAATCTTTCCAATACGATCATGTCCTTCTGAACAGTTCGAAATGATTTGTGACACACGACTGTTTCCAGGCACCGCTGATTGCAACATCCCAGGAGATGGCTGGTATGAGCTTTTGGGTAAATGACATGTTAGATGTTTGAAAGAAACTGGCTTGATTTATTGTGTATGCTTTTTTGATTTCATATGATTCATATGAACCTGTTTGCATATGTTGTAGGAAAAAATCAAGCCCCGGGCAAGGGGATATGATCCGCGAGTCAAGATGTGCTACAAATTTAGCTGTCATTGCCAAACCTATCAAATTACTCGGCGAACTCAAGGCAAATCTATGGAACAAGGTGCGCCCATTCGCTAACTAAAAAAAGAATTGTTTTTTGAAAAAAAAATTTATGTGAAATGTAATGATCATGATGATCACAAGGGTCTGAATGATAATATAAAACGTAGAACCCTAGGTTGATCACTTGAAATGTAGTATTATATTATAATGTAAACCAACTTAACAAATTGAAAGAATTTATGTGAAATAAAAGGGTTTGAATGAATTCTGCATTATTTCAATAATTTCAGTTGTATTTAGCTGCTGCTCATGCTTTATTCGAAAATTTGCGTTTTGCGTGCGGAAAAAATGAAGCGTTTGCCGAATAAAACGTTCTATTGAATAGAGTTCACAAACCGTGCACAAGTGTATTATGTTTTGTTTACAGGTAATTCGTATATTTTAAAAATGGCTACAGTATGGTTGTGAAATGTTGACCCACCACCATATTGAGATGCTTAGAAGTATACGCCTTGGATGAAAAGTGAAAACAAGCTAAAAAAACAACGGACGTGTTAAATTTTTGAATTTTGAGTTGAATTTTGCGATTTAATCATGAAGTGTCTAGTGCCGTCGTGCCCAAATAGTTTTCGGTGTATGACGGATCATCGTTCCTATTCGCGGCATCGGTTTCCGAAAGATACGAACAGACGACTGCAATGGGTGCGAGCTATTGCAGCTAATGACAAACGCATAATTGACATGGCCATTAATTTCGGAACGGCAGCAATTTGCTCCATGCACTTCTCCCAAGATTGCTTGAAAAAACCAAACTGAAGCATACGTTGGTTAACACTGCGGTACCCACGATCTTTGGGAATCACTGCGGAGTGTTGGGGTTGGTATAATTGAGTTACGTTAGTTACAGTGAACTATGGATTTTATATCATTTATTACTTTTTAGCGCTACCACAACCGACGGACAAGCATCTCCCGTGATACCTTCAGTGTCGTCCGAGGTTGTGGATCATATTTCCGGAAAAAGTGTCACTAAGAAAAGACCATTGAGGTATAGATATCGTCGTTATGGTTGTTAATTAATAATTTTATATGAATTGTCATCAATTGTCATTAAATAAATTCAGGACTATCCGATATGCTGGAGATGTTGCTACCGGACGTTGGGAGAATGAGCAAATTTCTAAAGCTCTTCCGAAAATGCAGACACAGTTTGTTCGATACCGGAAAACGATCAAACGTCTGCGAGACCACAACAAACGTTTGAAGGATAGAATAAAAGCTATGGAGGAGTTCATGCTGAAGCCTCAAAATAGAAAATTGCTTCCCGAATCGGAGGAAATTCTGGTAAGTGTTTCACTTATTTTAACTGTATTTACGCTATTCTCTGAATATTGAAACTGATGTTCTATGGATATAATTATATGATTTTTGTTTCTATATTACCAGAGATTTGCCAAGAATAACGGAGTTTTGAAGGAGTTGTGTGCCATGAGGAGAGGTCAGCCTTTCAGTGAGGCATTACGAAAATTTGCAACAACGCTCCATTTTCATTCCCCTCGAGGATATGGATACGTTCGACAATTTTTTGGGAATACGTTGCCTCACCCAAGGACTATCAGACGATGGTATGTAAACGCGGACGGAGAGCCGGGGATCACTGGCCAAGCTCTGGCGGTGCTCAAACAAAAAGCGGCACAGAAAGCGGCAGAAGGCAAAGAGTTGCTGGGATGCCTACTGATGGACGAAATGGCGATTCGTCAGCAGGTTCAATGGAATCGATATAAAAGCATCTTCGAAGGAATCGTCACCTCAAACACGTTGGATGAAAGCATTACACCAGCTAAAGAGGCCCTCGTATTCATGGTCTCGGGGATAGAAGAATGTTGGAAGATTCCTGTAGGATACTTCCTTACCGATGGTGTGAAGGCGAAGGACAAGAAGAACTTAATGATAATAGTTCTTCAAAATCTGCACGAAGCGGGGGTCAAAGTGGTAGCAGTAACATTCGATGGTACAAAGACGAATATAGCAACTGCCAACGCTCTGGGGTGCAACCTCCGGATTGATTCTGGCCATCCGCTAAAAACCAGTTTTACTCACGTTTGCAGTTCATATGAAGTGTATATATTGCTTGATGTAGTACATATGCTTAAACTAGTACGTAATACACTTCACGCTAAAAAAGTTCTGTACTCAAAGAACGGCGAGGTAAAATGGGAGTACATAGAAAAATTGAATGCATACCAGAATAGAAGAGGCTTTAAGATGGCAAAAAAACTTTCAGACAATCACGTCTTTTTCGAGAATAATAAAATGAAAGCCATATTGGCCATCCAAACGCTGAGTAATGGTGTCGCATCAGCACTGGAGCGTTTAATTTCCGAACCAGACTTTAAGGAATGCACTGCCACCATCGAATTTTTAAGTGTCTTCAACGATATATTCGATATATTCAACAGCATGAACCAGGACGCAAAGGATTTCAAGAAAGCTATTTCGATTGAAAATATTGACCTTCTCACACCTGCTTTTCGATTTGTGGAGCTGTACATAAAAGGTATAACTTATTGTAAATTTGGAACTAAAAACTATTAGAACATTTTATTTCCAGGCTTGAAACTAAATGATGGTACCTCAATACTCAAATCTAGAAATCGAACCGGCTTTCTAGGTTTCCTGGTTGCAATTGAGTCGTTCCGAAATTTATGTCGAGAATACTGCGAAGAAAATACCATCTTGAATGCAATATATACATACAGGTTAGCTCTCACATCTTTTTAATTGGCTCAGTCATAGCTTAGGCTATTTTTCAGGTTTAGTCAGGACCATCTCGAACAATTTTTTGGATATATCCGATCAAAATCTGGCTCAAACAACAATCCGAATGCTGTGCAGTTCAAGGCAAGCTATAAAAGGCTACTTCGGCACATCTAAATAATGGGTTCTGTGTACGCCAACTGCACGGATCTTAGTATCATACCACTTTTGAGTTGTTCTGAGCCTGCAACGAATCACCTCAACCTACCAGAGGTTTTAAGTGATAGTTCAGAGGACTACGGAACTGGCAAGGAGTGGGAGGTATTTTGTCACGATGATATCACCTCATATGCATTTGAAACCAATATTGAAAGGCTTACAAAACAAGTCCATTCCAAAATTGCATGCTGTGATTGTAAAAGTTTTCTGTTGGATTCAGAAGCAATGATTATGATCCAAAAGGCAGCAGAATTTGAATTTATGGTACAATATTCATTGGTAGCTTAAAGAAAGAACTAATAACAACAATACACTTTTTCAGGCGATAGCTGGAGGACAAAGAAACGCAATATTGATGCTCAAGTCGTTTTGAGAAAATCACTGGCCAGGAGCACTCGTCTTGACATACTTCTTCCATGTGACATTAATCACCAACTTCATCTGCTGCAAATTATATGCAGTACGTATATAAATAACAGGATGGAAGTATATGCACAAAACGTGATTGACTTCAAACCGTCTATTAGACAGAAGCTGACAAAACTAATTCTCTTCGAAGGCAACTGAGCAAGTCTCAGAGCCTTTCTCCTTCGATGAGATGTTCAATTTCATTGCCTGTTTGATTAGATTCTAATCATTTTATGAACTTAATTTTTTGGACTGTAAGGTAGTTCGCCTCCGCGCGGTGCAGTCTGGGTAGCGCTAAATGAACTACACCAACACTATTCCTCGTGTCAGGGGTGGCCGATCATTTTCCTTCAGGTATACGCAAATCAAAAATAAAAAGAAATAATTTTTTGAAACTAATTTTCTCATATTAAACGAATTATTGAATATTTGATTAGTTTTTTTAGTATATTTTTGCAAAATAACATCTCCAACGCTCATCATCAAACATCATTTCCGTAAAAATCTAATCCACAATTTATACTATGCAGCACCATTCACAGAATGACAATCGAAAATTCGAACCGGATCAGTTGTGTGACGACATCACTCGAAACGAAACAAATTTTTAGCTTTACTTTTCAGCCGAAGAACACAGCTATCACCGCACTAAAATACCTTCTTTACATCTGGCTTAAAACGCACGTAAACGTAAACGTCATATTTAACTCGAAACAATCGTTAAATTCGTGAAAATTTAAAGAAGGTAGTTTTGAAATCTTATAAATAGTATGTAGATTTTTAAGTTATTCGATTACTTAAAACACGTAGTCCTGACGCTTACTTAGCCATTTGGTTGTATATTTCCAAATATTTTACAACACAATAATCACAAAAACTCACCATTATAATATAAAATCAGCATCAAACACAATTTCAGTTTCATATTATTTCACAATTTTCGAGGAAACGTATTACTCTATTACATAGAATACATATTGAATACAGAAAAGTAAATTTTCATTCATTATTTTTTGTTCTAGAAGTGTGTTAATTTCGTCCTTAATTTCGTTTTCCAAATGGCGCAAATCATTATGGTGCCTTCAACGCAAAGACAATAAATGAAACGCTTGCAGCGTAAAACGTAATGAATATAATGAATATAGCAATGAGTATTTCATAAAGTATCAGTATATTCCACAAATTGTGCTCAATCGTCTTAATTTACTTTTGTGTATTTTTTAAATGGCTGCAGAAAACCACTTCACGTTTTGACCCACCTGGTAGTATGTTAAGTGCCTTGTTTTACACCAGCTTGAGAGTTTGGCAGTTCTCGCGAGTGACAGTGGTCGCAAATTGCATTTGCGACCCGGACATGTTTGACGCTGTCAAATCCTATGTGTTAGTATACGGATGCCCTCAGGCTGGAAAAAATTCATATGCACATACCAAACAGTATGCTTTGCTTTCGCGTTGTTTGTCCTTTACCTTCGCGCACAGACAAAGGCAGGCAACATGCACCAAAGTAAATGTACACAGAAAAAATATAAAAAATAAAAAATATATATAATATTCCAAGATAAATAAACATTTTTGTATAACAAACTTTCCAATTACTGCCATTATTTAAAATTCAATAGGCTTGTATAGTAATTCTGATTGGTGACGAAACTCCGCGATTTTTTTTGACAGGGCTTAAATTCATTTATATTCCCTGATTTTCAAGATTTTTCTAGATAGCCGACACTCTGTGATTAAAATTGGTTTATTCTTTTCAGATTGAATATCGATTGGAACCGAAGAAGCCTAATTGGGAAAAATTCGCGATGTCAGAAACACCTTCGGCAAAAAATCAAGAAAAATCCAAAATCAGTCCGGCTTGGGAGTTCTTTAAAAAAATTGACGGGAACAATGTACAATGTAAATTATGTTTGCATATTCTAAGTTTTTGCCGCAACACGAGCAACATGCTCAATCATTTGACATTCAAGCATAAAAATTTGGCCATCTCCACTGTTAATGAAAGACCGGCCCTAGTTCTAAATCAAGGACGAAAAAGAACAGCATCACAAGAATTGATACTACTCCCAAAATGGGTCCACGGCAACAAACTATTACATCGGCTTTCGATCGTCCTTTTTCATACGGAGGTAATCCCACCTGATTCAATTTTATATACATGATGGCGGCCACGAAAATAAATTTTTGTTAACTCTTCTTTGCATAATGGTGGAAATTTTCATCATAACATTGAATGCCCAAGAATTATATAAAAGAACAAGTTCACTTCAAGTTGAACTATACCACCCTGATTTATTTCACCAATAAGCAAAATCATGCAGAGAAGGGTTAGCAAATGATGAAATTCATCGTGCCTAGAATTAATTTTTGTATAGCATTTAGAGTTGTTCCTTATATTAAAATAATATTAATTTTCGTTCTTCCAATAGCATGTTTTGATTTTTTTTGTAAAAATATGGACAAGCGGTTTTCAATTTGAGATTTAAAATGTTGAATGAGAGAGAATTTAAAGTTATCTAAAAATAATCATAGTTCAAATTGGTCACTTGGTAATGAAAACTAAAATTTTTCGACTGCCGCCATCATAAAAAGACATGATGTCAAATGATATTCGAGTATTCTTTTTATTTTCGTTTTGTTTTCATTTTAGCTGGCGGTACCAAAGGAAAAGAAATAACAACTTGTGTCATGTACATGGTGTGTACGGATAACATGCCTCTTTGTACAGTAGACAAGAAAGGATTTCGTCAACTAATGAAAACTGTATGCCCACTATATAATGTGCCGCACGAGACACAGTTTCGCGAGATCCTGAAAAATAAATTTATAAAAAGCAAAGAAATTGTCAGAAACCGCCTCCGATCGATCACAAGCATCTGTCTAACGACAGATGTTTGGACCGAAATGTTAAACGTCAGAAGCTACTTGGGGATCACTGGGCATTTTATTCATGGTAAGCTTGATCATTTTTTATTAAAGTATTAGCTCAGTAAATAAAATTTAACTATCCAAGATCAAAATTCGACAATATCACTAAATCTAACATTAGATTAATTGGACATTATTAGGATTTAGGACTAGGATGGAGCGAGTGCAATGAGATTTTTAATTTCGCTCATTACTTAGGGTACTCATATACTGTTTGGCCGAAGCCAAATATTTAATTCTTTTTGACAGATAAAATTTGATCAACTTGTACTGATCAAATATATTCGAAACACGACAAGCAAATATTCAGTTATTTGTTGATAATTGATATAAAACATAAAATTAAAAAAACATAAACATAAAATAGTGTTCGTATGTTTGTCCAAATCTCAAACCAAACTCAAAAAAAAGTATCAAATATTATATAGTATAGCGTCTCTGGCTAGAACCATCTTGTAGTACAGGCTAATTCTAATTCCAAGGGATAACTTACATCTTAGAATTGTCTAAATTTGTTACAAGTGAAACTGAATAACTTTGTTCTACAGTAAGTCTAATTGGACAGATTTGTAACGCGATACGTTCAATTGGACATTTTTGTAAACCCCGAGTTCGGGGCCCAAATTATGGCCCCACATTGAAAGTCGACACTGTACCACTGTCATCACGAATGTGAATTACAGGTCAGAACCTGAGACGAGACATGATAATAGGGGGCCGATTCCGGACCACTTTTTCTGTCAAACTCGGACAACTTGCAACTCGGCTTCTAATTGGTTGATGAGGAAAATAATTGACAAAGATAAATACACAAACATGGGATTTCCAACATTTTCACAGTATTGCCAAATATATTCAAAATTGAATAATAGTTGCATTCACATATCACTTTAGCGATAATATCTATTATGGATGCTTTGTATATTTTCGTTTCTATTACGTCAGCTGTTCAGTTCCTGAACGAAAATATTTACTTGGCGTTATTTATTTACTCGAAGCACCCCTTTTTTACTCTAACTTAACCTATTTTCTATACACTTTCCGATATTCTCATTATAATATAAAATTATCTTCGGATACAATTTTTGTACGAGATTTTTATACCATATGAAGAAAGCAAAGTTTTCCATTCACACTGAACACTAATTTGATGCGGAGAATTCATTTTCATTCATAATTTCTATTTGAAAAATATTAATTCTACACGAAAACCCATAATTTTCTTTAACTCGCAAAACGAAATTTAATGGCGTGCCGTTCTTTTCATTTTCATCGTGAAGTATAAACGGTAAAACGAACTATGAATTTAATTAATGTATTTCAACATATCATACTCCGACTATCAAATCTACGTTTTCTAGTTTTCTTTATCTCTTCACATTTTTTTTTGCATACCAAAATAACGAGAAATACTTATTGTTTGAAATATGTGACATTCGGTTAAAAAATTTATACAAAAAAATGGTGCAGCTCAGAAAATACATGATACGAAGAACTCATGTTTTTCATGGGAAAATAATCTTCCGAAATTTTATGAAATTTGGCAACTTTCAAATCTCACTTCCCTATTATCTAGAACTTGGTCGACGAAATGCAGAAAGAAAAGTAAAAAGCCAGTTGTCACGTCTTGTCTAAGATCAGAACCGCTTCCAGTATGACGCTGAGTGGTGCCTCTAAATGTCGAATTAGCTGTAACTTACTGTATAAATGCAAAGAAGTTGTACCACGATAAATCTTGTTCATACCTGAGGAAAACTCTTCCACTGCTAAATATGTTTAAAATATTCCAAATATTAAGACTAATTAATTAATTATCTAGCTGTTTTGAAAACCTTCACCTCTCGATGCTCAGAAACAATAAAATTTTACTGTTACCTGAGATGCAAAGGGCGGTTCATTTTGAATAATACTTATCTCTATTTTTTTTAAGTTACATACATTTATACCCTTGATTGGTTAGGGTAAAATGCAAACAGAAACCCAAACACTGAACATATCGCTATCATGTTATGAACATTTGAGTCAATTTGTCTGTGAGTTGCGAATCTGCTCACCGACACCGCGTTCGATTACGGTTGTTTAAGAAAAAATTAAAGGTGTACCACCAAATCATACAGAGAGATTGAGAAGAAAACAAACAAAAAATGATTTCGAATTTCAGCTATGCTTGCTTATATAAAAAAAGGTTGCGTAAGATTGCTTTTTTCGGTTAGGATTAATTCCGATTGAGAATTAAACTGAAAATCCCTTTACGGTCGTAAAATATTTTATTATTTTCAGAGTATTTTTTACAAGCATGGCTTCCTTCAAACTTTTTGATGAACCATTTTTCGTTTAGATTCTCAACTACACTCCGTTTTGCTAGGAGTTGTTGAATGCAAACAATCGAAAACATCAGAATACATTGCGAATCTGTTGCGGGTTTGCTGCGACGATTGGGGTATTAAAAACGAAACAATTTCTTGTGTAACGACCGAACTCGGTGCAAACATACAAGCAAAGCAGTCCCCTTGTACAAAGAAGCATACGCAGCTCGGATGGAGCCGGTCATAGAAGAGGATAGCGACGATGAACTGGATGGTGTTGAGGATCATTGTACGATAGAGGTTTCCATTACACCAGAGAAAAATAGGATATATATAATCAAGAAGATGAAAACAATAATCAAGTTCTTCAAAGCAAGTGAAACAGCCACCAGAGAACTGAGAAAACTGCAGTTGGCCGATAATAAAAAGGAAGAACAATGTCTAGGACTAGTGTTGGATGTCCGAACACGATGGAATTCGATTATGGCAATGATAGAAAGATTCCTTGTAATGGCACACTATATTTCAACGGTACTGCTCGTTGTTCCTAAAAAACCAACTATGTTAACAGCAGATGAGTTGTCAATTTTGAAGGGAATCTGCAAAGTTCTCCACCCATTGGAAACAGTAACTACCGAAATGTCAGCTGAAAAGTACGTGACGATCAGTAAAATTATCCCGTTGGTTCGGTTGCTAAAAATCGTAAGTGTTTTTTGTATAATAAGCATCAGAGTATTTAATATGTTTTGTCGTTTCATAATATCTTTTTTTCGCGTTAGTATTCCATTTTTGTCCCTCTATTACGTTATCCGCGATTTTTGTTATCCGAGGTTACGTTGCCAGACTATTCCGCGGACAATCGGGGTTCTACTCTATTATGTTTTTCTATTTAACTGCCAACGGGAATTTAACGAATATATAGTTAGAAACCTAATTAATTCAATTTATGGTTATTTCTCTGAACTTCAATACACTTGCCCAAACAATCTTCTAGTTTATGGACTCCATGCCTGAAGTGAGATTTGAGAACTGCCAGAAGTCGGAGGTTTTTAATATAAGTTTTACTGATTCTCACGATTTTTGGTGTATTTCTGAACAATCACTCACTTCGTTACTCAAATTTGTTCAAGAAGAACATACCGTTGAACCTAATCTTATCGAACGACATAGCCTATTGAACAACTTTTTAAAAAAAAAAAAGTACCGCACAAAAACAGGTTTACCTGTATAGTACGTATTAAGAAATGTATATAATATGTATAAGAAAATGTATATAATATGTATAAGAAAATGTATATAATTTGTATAAGAAAATGTATATAATACGTATGTATTAAAACATGTTAAATATGTAATAAGAAATTTAGAATTTAGTTAGGAATGTATATACGAGAATGTAAATAAATGTAAAATTGAATAATTTTTCATCAACTTTAAAAGATCGTGTTATCGTATTATATAAAATGCATTTTTGGTGGAAAGGTAAACTTTAATTCATATGTTTCAATAGGAATTCGGATAAATTTGATTGATGCACAATGCTTAGCTTATATTTCATACGCCCCATTACCATTTACCGCAGCACCCTAGCAGCTTAAACGACAAATACAAGTAATTATAACGGTTCGAAATTACAATTACAAGCATTCAAAACGGCAAACAATTTCTGGCAAATAAAAAATAGAATACTAACTAATTATTGCTCTTAGTGTTACGATTAATCGATTAATCGATTATTTGGGGCGATTAATCGTATCGAATAACAAACGGCTGAAAAGTATTCGATTAGTGGATGAACGATTAATTTCAAAAATCGGGGATCACTAGGTGGGACCACGTCACGACAATTGTGCTTTGACACTTCATTTCAAACATGTGTATTTCCATTTAGCCTAAAGTGACCAGATGGTCAGAGGTCTAACGCAGGACACAAAAACAAAACGTTATGTATATACGTTATGTGAACATAAACCATAGTTTAGAGAGTCTCATTTATTCGTGAAACTCTTAACATGTGTCCTAGCAATTAAACCTGACCTGTAATCACTCAGTTGTTATTTTTCGGTGATTTAGATTTTGTTTACGCCTGAAAATCTCTCACTCGGTCAGAGCATTTAGGTCTGGCAAGCACGATTCAAATTTTACAATTTTCTTCCAATTATCGAATGGGATGCTTGGAAATTCCAATTCATTTTTCATTATACGTTAACACCAATGAGGTACATATAGAGGAGGAGCAGTAGGCGAAGTGTATCTGTATTGGCAAGCCAAATATCGTGTCGTAATTATTCGTATTCAATATGGAATGTATATGGAAGAAACAAAACAATGTTGAAAGTACTTACGGTTGCATGACAATTTGAGCCAAAATTCTCATGAAATCATTCAACTGGTTGTTCTTAACAGATGACAATTTTATCGTGGCTTATTTCAATTATTCATGTGGTAAAAAGGTCCAAAGAGCAGTCGTAACGGTAACTCTAAAAAAATGTACTAAAAATTGATAAATTACTTCCTGAAAATGGCATTTTTACATGGATGCGGTGGGCAATCAAAGGTAAACACAACGACTGACGTCACTATTTGCGAAATAGTTATGGCAGCGCATGCTATGTCGCTCGAAACTCGACCATCTTCATTACCTTTTTTCAAGGACATTGCGTTAACACTAAATGCATTAAAAAAATGTACTAATTTCGGATGGCGATGAAAATAAACTACAAAAGATAATTTATAGGAACAAATTTTCTTCAAATCTCACGTTTATTAAGTCTACAACAAAAATGATTCAAGGATGTTGATTTGCAGCAGCAGCACTGTCAAGCAACTTGATGATTTTTCCATACTGCAAGCTCCACCCCACAGCGAAGGAGTTGGACATCCTGAGGCACTTTGTGTCCGCCAGATATAGCCGATCTGGTATTTACAATATCATCTCTTTGTCACTCCTTAAGCCGGGAGATCCAAGCAACCGGTCAAACGGTGGAGAAGAATCTGGTCAAAATGGACATTTTTATGCGGAAGCGTCAGACGAGACTGACCGTATTTGAGCAGCAGTCAATCACCCAGAAGGAGTAGTTTCAGGTGGTGGTGAAAAACTTCTTTCCGGCGAAGAAGTGAAAAACTTCTTTTCGTGCTCATAATGGAAGACGACACGTGTTTAATACTAGAATACAACGAGTGCAAGGGACCGGATACTTTACGTTCCCCAGATAAAGGATGGCGACGAATATATCACCCACATCAAGTTCTCCAAGAAGGTCATTCTCTGACAAACGAGAAGGGAATGTCCAAGCCGCTCTTCTTTCGAGTCATATGGTAAACTGGGAGATATACAGTACGAAGTGCTTGCCGGAAGTTGCGAAGGTGATGTGGTCGAACCTGGGATCAGCCCATTATGCCAAAAGATCACTGGAGGATGGATCGGCTGGAGATAAAACGCCAACCTTCCCAACATCCCCCAGCTGCGACCGATAGAAAACTTTTGGACGAATGGCCAAAATGGAGAAACAGCCGACCACCAAAGCCACGAATAGGTAAAAGAACACGCTGACATACATCTTCTCATCGGCCGAGGTTCCAGCCAACTTCCGTAAGGCCGCCAAGCGTTTCATTTACGATACTTCATCAAACAACCCTGTCTCTTCCTGTCCCGTATACACTAGTTATTCCGGCTTATTCAACACGTTAAGCTCTAACCGAGCTGGGGAACCAAAGATGAACTTTTCGTCTGACTCACGTTGGTCCCTGCGGATCAATAGGGGACTTTTATAAAAATCATTTTCTAATTTTTTCTAATCATTTTGCAATTTTGCCAGGAACTGAAATTTCAGTATTATTGACTTCAAAACTTCCCTAAACTTAATTATAATTCAACTTTGCCTTTCGCCAAATATTGAGTGTTTATTATTGTGAGCGCTAGAATTATATTATTTGAACTTTTTTTTTCATTAAAACAACTAAAAAAATACGTTTTACACAAATTACAACATTTATTTCATTCGAGTTTATTTAAAAGATAGAAAATCAGCATCAATGCAAAATACTACGGCTGTCGTGCTTTGTTTTTCTCATTTTGCTAAGTTTTTCTATGTTCAATACGTGCTGTATCAACGATTTGATGAAAAAACGCTTCAAATAGTGGCTGTTAGGTATAACTATTGGAACCGACAAACAATTTTAATATTTCGAATAAACGTTTCCTGAATGTTCGATACCTTCGCCTTTCAGCTGCGTATAGCAGTAATCTAACGTCATAAAGATTTCTACGGAAAAGTTATCTTTCTTGGGTGACATTCTGGTTCGGCCAAAAAAGTAAATTAACAAAGGCCGAGTCACGAAAACGTTTGTTGTTCTTTTGATCGGAGAAATAATTTTTTTTTCTCAAACAAAAAATATATATAAAAAAATATATTTGATTGACTCCGCATGACTGGATCGAGAGAAAAAAATCACAAAAGGGTTGTGTCCAAGGTTATCTGTTGATTTTGGATATGTTTGAAGAATTACATCGTTGAACTCTTTGATAACGATTTGGTGGCCCTTAAAAGGGCCGTTGTGTTTGGTTGTTGGATATTGTTTGTTCACTCCACCAGTGTTTACCGAGTGATGATGACAGAAGGATGGTAAACAGTCGTGCGTATCAGATAAACCGAAGTGGAACGAGATATGATGAAAACCGCCCTCTGTGATCCTAGACAAGATGTCTCCTATGTTATGCATGGATGAAATAAAGAAAAAAACTCACCAATGTAACATAAGATAATCACCAATACCGAACACAATTATAAATTTTTTTCATCAGTACAAACATGTTACTTTAATATAGAGAAAACATATTTGAAATGGAAAAGGTAATTTTCTTTCAAATCGTTTCATGTATCAAGTCATTCTTAACACAACTGCAGCCATATACAATTTTACACTTACACTTGTGCTAAATTTTTCACAATAAGCGATCGGTCATTGATATGAAATTTCACAAAGCAACCAACATTGAAGTTCGAAATTTAAATTTTATTTGCTAGAAATAATCGTATCACTCACCTTATATGCAATATAAAAATGCCCCCGACTTGCATATATTTCCTCTGGGTACCATGGTTTTGATGTCTCTGTTAGGGAATATATTTCGGTAGGAACAAAAGCACCCCTACTTTCATGTATTTGCAATGCCGATTTTCCCCAGGCAGCTTGGTTTTGATGTCTCTGTTAGGGAACACATTTCGGTAGGAACAAAAGCTCCCCCTACTTTCATGTATTTGCAATGTCGATTTACCTCAGGCAGCTTGGTTTTGTTGTCTCTGTTAGGGACCCTCCACATGTGTCGTCAATTTCGACCAAACAGAAGCGGGTGTTTCCGTTAGAATAGGGGGTAAATTTTTTTCAATTGTTCGATAGTTAGTTTCATGACATATATTATTATAAAAAATTGTTATGGAGTGCCGAAATCGATTGACGTAAAAATTTCTTCAATCCTTCATGAAATGACTGAGCAATAAGCGTTTGAAATTGGACAATTTTCGCGATGTGCTCAATTTTCGATTTTCAATTTGTACCCCAATATGTTCCCGAAAGACGTAATCCTACGTCAAAAACTCTAGTTTAAACTGGAACATTGGCAACGCTGGTCGCATACTTTCAGAGAATTATTGCGTTTTGGTTTGCGTCCCTTATAGTTTCCTTTGAGAAACATTTCAGAAACGCTTAAATATGTGCAATCGCAACCGGTATTTGGATTTCGATCAATATCGAATGATACACAATGTGTCATGGAAGTAACCTCTCACGAACATATAACCAAAAATATGAATGTATCATTCAGATACTTGTATGAATGACAGTAATCACTAAATGATTAAACGAAGGAACGTGAGGAACGAAGACTGTTGTTTGCATATCCGAGCTGTACCAAACATCGCACACCATTTTCGAAACCTGCATACAAGTTTGAACCACATATATTGTCCCGTTCTACTATGACGGAACCCACTGCACAGACAGGTGCAAAGCAATAAATGATACAAGAAAAATTTCGTCATCATTCGGTCACCATTTGCGGAGAGTAACGAATGAGAAAAGAGATAAAACGAGAGAGTTTTTGTTTCTCTCTGGAGCGGTGTTGCTAGTAAAACTATGCGGTCTATATGAATTTATATATTTTTCATGGGATAGCAGCGTTAAAAATGGAAAATATAATCTCTTCCTATTGGCGATCTAACGCAAAACGTAAACGATCGGTGAGACATCTGGATTTTGTTTTTGAACTAAGAAAATGATGCTAATGTAACCTAAAACTCAAAAACAAAACACGTATATTTTACTTCCGGGCTTTCCAAGGTAGTTCTCACATGCAGGAATCGTGCATTTTTCTACTTGTGTTTGTTTGTGATCTCGAATTTCCTTCTTTAATTCAACCATTGTCAACATTTTTATAGTTTTCACTACTGAAAGAGGTAAATAAATAACATGTTATATTTAAAATTGCGCAGAATTAAATTTCTTACAAACTCATCGTAATCAAATAATCTTTTATGATTATAACATTGTAATTTATGGAAAGAACTACAAACCTTCCATAAGCTCACATGGCAAAATTTAAAACCATAATCACTTTCACCGCAGCGCCGCCTAGGTGTAGATTTGTACGTTAGATCGCCAATAGCCTCTATCGAGTTAAATAATCATATAGTTTGCACTCTCTGAGACTTAAAAATCAGGATCTGCTACATTAGCTGAATATGAATCATTCACGTTGCGTAGTCCGTCTGATCCTGCTGTTTAATGATGCATGGAGAGGTTCGATATGTATATGTTAGAGGCAAAGAAGAAAATAAACTTTTTTCACCGAAAGCGTATAGGACGGTTTACTTGTGTGCTGGTGTATCATGAAGTGCGAACCGATGCAGAGTTGTCTCGTTCTCGTCGTGATTTGTAGCACGTAACAACAAAAGAATGCCGCTGGGGGAAATGATTCCTGTATGATCATATTTGAACGAACGAAAGCGATTTTTTCAATGAATGGATCAATTGGCAAACACTGATCGCAACACATGAAATTCGAGCTCGGTAAGAGATTATCTCGATTCACAAAATACGGAATTTTGCTCGGTATGATAGTGATAGTGACTGTATCGACTTCTCGATTCGATTTATATTATAGGACACATAGATACCGAGAAAAGTCGATAGCGTCGACCGAGTGAAAACTATCGATTTTTGACGTAGGATTACGTCTTTCGGGAACATATTGGGGTACAAATTGAAAATCGAAAATCGAGCGCACCGTGAAAATTGTCCAATTTCAAATGCTTATTGCTCAGTCATTTTATGATGGATTGATGAGATTTTTGCGTCATTCAATTTCGTCACTCCATAACAATTTTTTACATTGACTAAAATAATATATGTCATGAAACTAACTATCGAACAATTGAAAAATCTCAACCCCTATCCTAACGGAAATACCCACTTCTGATAGGTCGAAATTGACGACACATGTGGCGGGTCCCTAACAGAGACATCAAAACCAAGTTGCCTGGGGGAAATCGGCATCGCAGATGCATGAAAGTAGGGGGAGCTTTTATTCTCACCGACATGTATTCCCTAACAGAGATTTCAAATCCAAGGTTTAACTAACGACGCGCACAAATGGATAGTGCTCGTTGTAACTAGCGTGGGCATTGCTGATTGCATACGTGCTGGCGGATAAGTTGGGAGTGATGAATGATTTTTTTTTGTTATTTTCGTTCCAATAAGAATCTATCGATAGGTAGATTGAAGAATGATGTTTCAATGAGCTGAACTTAGAACTTATGCTAGATGGAATATAAATAAAATTAAAATTTGGAACTTTTATGTTGGTTGCTTCGTGAAATTTCATATCAATGACCGATCATGTCATGTTTTGAAACTTTTAGCAGAACTGTAAGCGTAAAATTGTATATGGTAGCTATTGTGTTAAAATGACTTGAAATATGAAACAATTTTTTTTTCTCCCAACGAAAGTTCATGCGACAAGCAAAATTGGAAAAATGAAGGAGTATTCGAAAAAGTGATTCCACATATGCTCTATATGTCGTATTGGGTGCTGTTAGCTCAATTGAAATTCGCCTTGAGGCATGTAGCATCGTGTTCCGTTGGGTTTAAAGCGAAAAGGAAATGGGTTGAATAAACACTCAGAAAAAAAATTATAAATGAAATTACCTTTTCCATTTCAAATATATTTTCTCTATACTAAAGTAACACTTTTTTTCTGGTGATAAAATTTGTGTTCGATGATGATTGATGAGCTTTTTTTTCTTTGTTTCATCCATACATTACACAGGAGCCATCTCGTCCAGGAATACAGAGGGCGGCTTTGGTACGTAATACGCACTATCTAATGACTAATCACCATCCTTCTATCATTATCACTCGGTTATGGACACCGGTGGAGTGAACAAACATTTCCTAACAACCAGACAAAACGGACCCAAATCATTATCGAAGTGTTTTACAATTTATCCAAAATCAGCATGCAGCAGATAGCCTAACGGAATCCTACGTCAACTATGCGGTCGTGTCTTGGATACAACCCTCCTGTGACTTTTTTTTTATTCTTTATTTTAGAGGCTTTCAGCCTCCTGGGCTGGTTCGCCTCTGTAGCGAAGGCAGTAGACATTGCCGCATGGTTAAACAAATGACATAAAATATACATAAAAATTAACATAAATTTGAAATGGAACGAACAACAATTTGAACTAGAATAATAACATTAAGAACATTTTAAAACATTTTTAACTAATTAAATAAAAATTATTGGTGTTTCTCCACTTGCTGGATCAGATGGCTAGGATGTCCTCGGACCATGGCTCCAGGCCAGTGGAGAGGAAGCCTTGCCGTTGAAGATGCCGAAGTGTTCTTATTCCCCTTCATCGTGGAGGGGAAGGAACAAGGATCTTCGTGGCTGATCCATTGTTCACGTGTTAGATCCTGAAGAACAATTCGGCATCTTTTAAATAGCAGAAAAGCGCTGCTACCCTCGCTGAATCGTCGCTTAATATGTCCCGTACACTCCCGCTGATTCCATAGCGATTTCGCAGATCATCAAATTTGGGGCAGCCACACAGGAAATGTTCGACGGAGTTGTGGATTTGGCAGTGGTCGCAGAGTAGACGGAAAGGTCTTCCGCTGAATCCGTGCGAGGCCGAGCAGTGGCCGGTTCGCAATCTAGATAGGATTCGTTGTTCTCGCATCATTTTAACGTCCTCGAATCCTGCAATCGAGCCCTTAACCTTTCTGAGAAACTACCCTCTCTCTGCGAACCACTGTTCGGACCAGAAGGTGCGGAAAGAGTTGGTGATCTACAACTTCATGTCATCAAGCGGCACCTCCCGAGTGAAAAACGGTCCGATGTGACCTATTCCGGCAAATCGGTCGGCCGCTTCGTTCCCTGCAATGCCACTGTGTCCTGGAACCCACATGAGCACAGTGTCGGGCAATAGGTTCTTCCTGACGGCCTGTACCCATGGGTGTCTGGACCTAGTCGCACCGATGGCATCAATAGCACTTGCAGAATCGGAGACGACTAGCAGCGGCTTGGGAGATGGGATGGTGGTTACCTCGAAAATGCCGGCCACCTCTGCCGAGAAGACCTGGCAGATGTCTGCGACTTTTTTGCTGGAAATTAATCTGTTACAGCAATCGCTTACTTACAAATCCTACTCCTGATGGTCCTTTTGAGCCGTCCATATACCTGATTTCGTGGAGACGGTATTTTTCTGCAATGATGGCTTTGAAGTGCTCTGGCAGACCGGCAGAGCTCACCCCGGCTCGGAAGTTGTTCCTGATGCCGTTCTCCACGAGAACAGTTGGGAACCTCCAGTCGTTCGCCCCAAACCAGGATTGTTTTGCCATCGGGGGAAGGTTGGAATGCGCCACCCGCTGCAGCATCGTGTTACTGAGGACGATCAGGTGGGTCTCTCCCCTACCGCTGGTTTTCGACAAAAAACTGGCAGTCCTAGTTACAATGGTCGAGTCGATGATTAGGTTGAAGGGGGGTTCCCCAATTTCAGCGCAGACGGAGGCAGTTGGTGTTGATGGTAGGAGGCCGGAGACAGTCCGTAGTGCCTTATTATAAATCGGTGCCAGAGTTTTTGGGAGCTTATCTCCGGCCAAACACGCCAGCTCGAGACCATAGGTGAGGCGGCTGCTGATGATAGCTTTGGCCACCCGTAACCTGATCTTCCTGTTGTTGCTCCGTTGTGGTTTGGAAATGGTTTTCAGAAGGTTCAACCGGGTGGCACAGCTCTTTTTAACTTCCTCGAAATGGCGAAGGAAGCTAAGTTTGTGGTCGACCAACACCCCGAGGATCTGTAATTTTTTTCGACGAGAAATGTGTTCTTTGTATAGTTGGATCCTGGAGGTGGGACCTTGGTGCCTGTGGCCGCATATCACCATATGGCCGCTCTTCTGCGCTGAAAGTTTGAATCCTCTCTCGGCCGCCCACCGGCCAATGGCGTTGGTAGCTGCCTGTATCCTGATGCGTGGGATCCTGTGGGTGTCACCCACGGCCATCAGAAGAATGTCGTCCTCGTAGACGAACACGAAGACTCCCCTAGGCAGGAAAAGACTATTCATGGCGACGAGAAAGAGAGTGACGGCAAGAACAGAACCTTGAGGTACTCCAGTCTCCTCGTGGAAAACTCGGGAGCTGATGTTACCGATTTTGACTTCAAAGGTTCGGCGTGTGGCGAAGTTTTTGATGAAGTGAAGTAGTTTGCCGTCAATTCCCCATTCTGCCAGAGTTTTCAATACTAATGGGATCCATGTTCTGTTATACGCCTTTTCCAGGTCCAGTACCACCATCTCCACATATTGACGGTTCCTGTTGGCTTCGGCTATCACGTCTCCGAGGGTCGCGAAATAGATGTTGGTGCCCATATCCGGCCGGAAGGCGAACTGCCGATAGTTCAATTTCCTGTTTTCGGACAGAAAGGTGACCAGGCGTCTGTTCGCCATTCTTTCCAGGATTTTGGATGAACAGGAGGTTAAGGAAATTGGACGGTAGCCTTTGACATTGTTGCTGCTTTGGCCGACCTTAGGTATGGGTATTACAAGGCTGTGTCTCCAACCCTCGGGAAATTCGTGTGTACTCCACAAGTCGTTGAAGATGCCGAGAAGGACAGACTGTCCAAGCAGGGACAGTTGTTTCAGCATCTTATAACCGATACCGTCAGGGCCGGTTGATTCACCTTTCGCAGAACGTAGAGCGACGAAAAGTTCCTCGTAGGTGAAGTTCCGGCTAAGAAGATTATTGGGACGGCTCACCGGGACCACGAAGTTGGTGACCGAAGCGGTATTCGCTCCTGTCGTGTACCAGTAAAGACTGAGTAAATGTTGAATACCCCTGACATGAAAACTACTATATTGTAAGTGTATATCGAATGAGAGTGAATAAAAGAAGCCAGTATTAATTAGTGAACTGAGTACGTGAGGTGTCACTCTAAAAGTTGTGTTACTTTTATTTATCGCATAAAGAAACATAAAAGTGGCGACGAGGGAAAAGTTTTGATCAATCCTATTGACGAAAGTTTTTTTTTAAGTGAAAAACTTAATTGTGGGTAACTGTTGAACAGAACACTAAAAGTAGTGTTCTCTTTAAGCGTTTTCAGTGTGTAAAGCTGAATGTTATATGTAAAAAAAAATCATTAAAGGAGAGGAGCAAATATTGTGAAAACACATATAAAAGATATTTTTTTTTTTGTTTTAATCTGCTTCATTTATTGTGTTTGATCCTTCTTTTGTTCGGTTATTATGTTAATTGTGTCTTTTGTTATGTTCTTTTAGCCCTTCATCAGTGTACACAAAAGGACAGCGGAAAAGTTCACTCACTGGCGGTGAAAGCAGTGAAAGTACTGATCGTTCTCATATTCAACCGCCGTTAGAAAGCCTTGAGAAAACCGAATTTGGCGAAAAAGCTTAAATTGATGAGAAAGCTCAATTTGGTGAGACAGACAAAAATCTGGTAAGCGAATTTTGTTTATTTTTTTTCCTTCGTATCGGCAGTCGTGGATATACATATATTGTTTTTTATTTTCCTTTTTCTTAATATCCTGCATTTTGTGTATAGGCTATCATAAGCAATGGCATCAAATACGATATCGACCATTGACCCATATGTTTATGGTACCTCATTCTGTAACTGGGTTGAGCGGTTAGAATTTTATTTTCAAGTCAGTAAGACTCCAGTGGAAGACAAAAAAGCTCAACTCATTTACCATAGTGGTCAACAAGTCTTCGATGAGCTTAAACTACTGTACCCTGGTGTGGATTTGAACCGACTTACATATGAAGAAATAGTGACGAAGCTGAAATCGAGATATGATAAAGCTGAGTCAAGTTCTATGCAGCATTTCAGATTCCACAGCATAGTACAGCAGCCAAATGAAAGTTTAGAGGACTTTATTCTGGCTGTGAAATTGTTGGCCCAGGAATGTCGGTTTGGTGAATTCAAAGAAATGGCCTTATGTGATCGGTATACTATGGGAGTGTTCGATAAAAATCTTCAGAGACGATTGCTAGAAGAGGAAAATATCACGGCTACTTCAGCGGAAAAGATTATGTACACATGGGAATTAGCAGCTAGTAGATCAAAATTAATTAGTGAAACCAATCATCTGGGTCAAGTGGCTACTATTCGTGGTCCGATAAAAAACCGTTTGGGCTTCATAAAATCTCGGACGAACAGCACATTATGAACAGAAGGAATAAAACATCTTATAATAGAAGAAGTAGGAACGGATACGATCGTGGAAACGATAGTTTTGTGTCGGATGAATGGCGAAAATATAAGAATGACAAAGGAAGCGGTATGGTCTGCGATTTTTGTGGCAAATATGGTCACATAAAAAAGAGATGTTTTAAATTGAAAAATTTGAACCGGGATGCTATTAATTTTGTGGATAATGTCGGTGTTAACGACGGGCCAGATTCTGACAAGAAATTATCTGAATTACTCAATCGCATGAGGGCTAACAAAGATAGCGACGACAGTAACAGTGATTCAGGTGATTATTATTGTATGTTAGTTTCGTCCTTAAATAAAATTAGCGAGCCATGTTACATAATGATATCGATCGAGGGTAATTCTGTGAAGATGGAAGTCGATTGCGGTTCATCGGTCACAGTAATGAGCAAAAGCTTTTATGTTAGGCTATTGAACAAGCCGCTTATTCATTGTAGCCAAAAGTTGGTAGTTATTAATGGTTCAAAATTGGCCATTGAGGGTATGGTCAAGGTACATGTAAAATTTAGATGGGTTGAAAAGTTTTTAAAATTGATTGTGATAGATTGTGAAAATGATTTCATTCCTCTTATAGGCAGAAAATGGTTACATGTGTTTTACTCGGACTGGAGAAGTTATTTTTCTGAACCAGAAAACGTTAATAACGTGAGTTTACAGACCAGTGTGGAGACAGTTATTTCTGATATAAAACAAAAATTTTCTAATTTATTCACTAAAGATTTTACCACGCCAATTATTGGTTATGAAGCGGAATTAATATTGCGAGAAAACACGCCCATTTTCAAACGTGCTTATGGTGTACCTTACCGTTTGAGAGACAGAGTAATTGCTCATTTAGATAAACTCGAAAAAGAAAATGTCATTACTCCTATTAAAACCAGTGAGTGGGCGTCTCCGGTTGTTGTAGTAATAAAAAAAAATAATGAAATTAGATTAGTTATTGATTGCAAGGTGTCAATAAATAAATTGACCCTTTCAAATAGCTATCCCTTACCTGTGGCGCAGGATTTATTTGCTAATCTTGCAGGTTGCAAGCTATTTTGTTCTTTAGACCTTGAGGGTGCATATACTCAACTTTCCTTATCCGAAAAGTCGAGGGAAATTGTTGTAATCAATACAATTAAAGGATTATTCACGTATAACCGGTTACCTCAAGGGGCGTCATCAAGTGCGGCTATTTTCCAGCAGGTAATGGAGCAAGTTTTGGGGCAGATAGATGGAGTCTTCTGCTATCTGGATGATGTACTCATTGCTGGTAAGGATTTTGACGAATGTCGAAGACGGTTATATACAGTTCTGGATAAGTTAGTGAAAGCTAATATCAAGATAAACTGGAACAAGTGTCAATTTTTTGTGTCCACCTTACCATACTTAGGTCATGTTCTCACTGAAAAAGGTCTACTTCCATGTCCTGACAAGTTATCTACAATTCAGGGGGCCAAGGTACCGAAGAATACTACAGAATTGAAATCATTTTCAATTATTACAGTCGCTTCATTCCAAATTTATCATCTAAACTATATCACTTGTACAATTTATTGAAGAAAAATGTATTATTTTTATGGAATGAAAATTGTGATAAGGCTTTTAGCGAAAGTAAATCGGAGCTTCTGAAGGCAAATTTGTTAGAGTACTATGATCCAAAGAAACCGATTGTGATTGTGTCGGATGCGTCCAGTTACGGATTGGGAGGCGTTATATCCCATGATATAGATGGAATAGAGAGACCAATAGCATTCACTTCATTTTCTCTGAATATAGCTCAAAGATCATACCCAATACTACACTTGGAGGCGTTAGCCTTAGTGTGCACAATAAAAAAATTTCATAAGTATCTATTTGGTCAAACATTTTTAGTATATACAGATCATAAACCTTTAGTAGGTATTTTTGGTAAACTAGGAAAAAAATCTGTACTAGTGACACGTCTTCAAAGGTTTGTTTTGGAACTATCCATTTATGACTTTGAAATAAGATACAGGCCATCATCAAAAATGGGGAACGCGGATTTTTGTTCGCGATTTCCTTTGGATCAACAGGTACCAGAAAAGTTTGATCCTGTGTTGATAAATAACATAAATTTTGGTCATGATTTCCCAATCGATTGTATGACAATAGCTAAGGAAACATCAAAGGATGTTTTTCTGCAGAAGGTTATTGCCTTCTTGCAAAAGGGTTGGCCTGAGAAAATAGAGAAACAGTTTAAAAATGTATTCTCCAATCAGCATGATTTGGAAATAGTAGACAACTGTTTACTATATCAAGATAGAGTGATAATTCCTCTATCAATGCATAATCACATTTTAAAACTTCTACATGCTAATCATGCAGGGATCGTCAAAATGAAGCAATTGGCACGTCGTTCCATATATTGGTATGGGGTTAATGCAGACATAGAACGCTATGTTGCATCATGTGATATATGTAAAAAAATGGCGATAGTTCCACAAACAAAAATCTCTTCTTCATGGATACCTACTACGAGACCTTTTAGCAGGATACATGCAGATTTTTTTTCTTTTTTGAAAGGCGAAGTTTCCTGTTAATTGTTGACAGTTTTTCTAAATGGATTGAGGTGATGTGGATGCAACATGGCACGGACACCAAGAAAGTTTTGAAGAAGTTTGTTGAATTGTTTGCAAGATTTGGTTTACCAGACGTGATAGTTAAAGATGGTGGCCCTCCATTTAACTCTTTTAGTTTTGTGAGTTTTTTAGAAAAACAGGGTATCAAGGTGATGAAAAGTCCACCTTATAATCCATCTAGCAATGGGCAAGCTGAGAGATCAGTCCGGATTGTGAAAGAAGTATTGAAAAAGTTTTTATTAGAACCTGAAGTGAAGAAACTTGACCTGGAGGACCAGATTAATTTATTTTTAATTACATATAGAAATACTTGCTTGACAGGGGATGATCGCTTTCCGTCAGAGATGATACTCTCATTTAAACCCAAAATGATTCTTGACTTAGTGAACCCAAAGAGGCACTACAGAAATTATTTAGATCAATCACCGGGAATAATTGGTAACTCTGCGAAAAGTGTAAATATCCAATTCAATCAGGAAGATCCATTGGATAAATTGAAAATTGGGGATGATCTGTGGTATAAACATCACAACCTAAAAAAGTTACTAAAAAAAGTTACTAAAAAAGATGTCTTCTAATGTTTTCCAGATCATCCTTGGAGACATAAAGGTGACAGCTCACAGACAGCAACTAAGAGCGGATAAAATGATTGCTAGGCGAGTTGTTGTCAATCAAAAAACTAGAAACCGAAAACGAGCGAGGTCTCCGGCTGATGATGAAAAAGAAGATGATGAAGAAAACGATTCCTTCCGAGGATTTCCGGCCAAGGAGAAATTTGTGGCTGAATCAAATGTTGAAAATTCACAGACTACCGATCGTACTATAGCCTTGAGGCGTTCGGAGAGAATAAAATTGAAACCACTAAAAAAATATGTGAAATTTTAGAGGAATTATTATTTCCTTCGAATATTTAATCAGATTTTAGAATATAGTTGAAATCGAAACAACTCAAGAAAAGTCTTGTGATATTGGAAAATGACTATTTCAGAATATTATAGGGAATTGAATTGTATAAAAAGCATTGTGCATAGTGTAAGTCTGTAAATATTACTTTGAATTATAAGCAGATAACTAAAGGGGTGAAAACTGTCGTGTACCAGTAAAGACTGAGTAAATGTTGAATACCCCTGACATGAAAACTACTATACTGTAAGTGTATATCGAATGAGAGTGAATAAAAGAAGCCAGTATTAATTAGTGAACTGAGTACGTGAGGTGTCACTCTAAAAGTTGTGTTACTTTTATTTATCGCATAAAGAAACATAAAAGCTCCCTGTCGGCGGATGAACTCGGGGTCATATTCGGAGATGGAGGAAAGTCCCGCAAAATATTCTCCGAGTGTGTTCGAGGTATCTACCGGATCGTTAAGGGTTACACCGTTCACTCGAAGGATGGGGCTGTGTGGTTTCCTCTTTCCATTCAGCGCGTTGACTCTACGCCAGAGATCCGCAGAGGACTGGTTCTCGTTGATAGATTCCAGAAAACCAGTCCAACTTTCAAGTTTCGCCTTCCGGATTAACCGCCGTACCCTGATGTGTTGCGCTCGATATCTGTTCATGGCAGCTTCCTTCATTGGGTCTCCGAGTGGTAATCGTTTAGCCGCACGAAGAAACTTCCTCCGCTTCCTGACTTCCCCTTTGATTTCCTCGGACCACCAATGCAGCGCTTTTTTGCCCGGAGTGGCTTTCGTTCTCGGGATAGAGGCTTCGGCGGCCTCCATGATGATTTTGTTTAAAGTGGCGATGGTGGTCGGGTTGTCCCTAGACAGCAAGAAGTCGGAGGTTGTTCGAAAGGCTACCCAGTCAGCTTTTTCGAAGATCCATCTGGGTCTGCGAGTCGTTAGCGGTGGCGGGCCGTTGAAGCTAATGGTTATTGGGTGGTGGTCACTGCCATGAAGATCGTCGGCTTTGTTCCACCCTAGTCTACCCACCAAGTTGAGACTGGCTGCTGAGATATCAATGGCTGTGGTGCTTGTGCCTCTACGAAAGGTGTCCGTGCCGTCGTTTAAGATCGTGAGCTCCTGCTCCTCCAAGAGGTCGGCGATGATATTTCCCCTGACGTCTGATGATTGCATTCCCCAATTGCGGTGATGAGCATCCTAGGAGTCGTCCTCCAAACCTTCTAACGCCTCAAGCAGCTTCCGTCGTAGTTCCGGGATTGTGCCACACGGCAGGTATATGCAGATGATGGTTATCGGAATCGGGGCCTCGATTCGGACTGCTATTATTGGCAGGTCGGTGGAAATTTGTTTCCACAGATGGGGAATGTTTTTTTGGACGCCTAATGCAACGTAGTGTTGCAAGACGGAGCCCCGCTTGGTGTGCCAGTGGAATTTACCCCCCAGGATTTTCTGGATGTTTGTTGGGGAAATTCGATTCACCTCTTGGAGTGCGATGATAGACGGGCACAGCTCTCGGTCAAGGATCTCCAGTTCACCTAAGTTGTTGTACAGCCCATTGATATTCCATTGAAGAGCGAGGTTGGTGGACGTGTTGGTGGGCAAATCTCGCTGCTGCGGGTGGGTGGTGTGGCGGAGAATCGGAGGTGTAGTGGTACTGGCTGCGACGATTCCCGGTGGAACTCCACCGACGATAAGAGGCTGGGTGGCCCTGCCACTCGGAGGCAGCCGAGGGAATGTGGTAAGGTTCGTTGAGGAGTTGGAACTCCCGGCCATAGCTTGTGTGAAATCTCCTCGGCTGCGTCTCCATGCATCGTAGATGTCAGCGTTAGACCGTGCTACAGTTGGCAAAGGCGGGGCAGGCCTGGTATGTACTTCCAGAGGAGTGGTTGTGGTGGCCGGAGTGGCCTTAGCGGCAAGACGAGCGGATCTTTGGCGGATTGGGGCATCAACTGTGGACGGTGTTGTGTCGGCAGCTTCAAGGGCCGCAGTGACAACGATGAGCGCTGTTGTTGAACGAGGCAGCGGGGTACGACAGCTGGGAGTAGGAGTCTCGGCCAGCGTTCGCTCACTTGACCCGAGGGCGGGAAAGAACGATTCGGCGTCACTATAATCCTCTATACTGCTTTGCGGCTCGGTGGCAGAAACCTCAATGATGTCGATACAGGGCAGCGGGAGTCGAACAGTGTTGATAGAAGGAACTTCAGCGAGATCAATCGGGGAACGAGTGTTTCCACCCTTGTGCGTCCCGAGATCTGATGCAGTTCCCACGCTGTCCTTCGGGGAACAGACGTTACCGTCCTTGTGCGTCCCGATTTCAGGTACAAGTCCCACGTGGTTCGTCGGGGAACAGGTGTTGCCACCCTTGTGCGTCCCGAGAGTTGGATCGTGGGATACTGCTTCTCTCTGGTGCCGAGGGTAGTCCGCCGGTATCGGTGGGGGTATATCGTCCGTACTGCTGGAGCCCTGTATACCTGGGGCACTGTTGCTTCGAGGTGTAGTGGTACTGGCTGCGACGCTTCCCAGAGGAACTCCACCGAGAATAGCGGGTTGAGTTTCCTTGCCTCTCAGAGGCAGCCGAAGAAATGTGGTGAGGTTCGTTGGAGAGTTTGAACTCCCGGCCGTAGCTTGCGTGGAATCTTCTCGACTGCGTCTCCGAGCGTCGTACGTGTCGGTTTTAAACTGTGCTACGACTGGCATAGGTGAAGCTTGCATGGCGTGGACTTCCAGTGGAGTGTTTGTGGCCGCGGGAGTGGCTCTGGCGGCGAGACGAGCGGATCTTCGGTTGGTTGGGGCATCAACTGTGGACGGTGTTGTGTCGGCAGCTTGAAAGACAGCAGTGTCAACAATGGGCGCTGTTGTCGAACGAGGCAGCGGTGTACGACAGCTGGGAGTAGGAGTCTCAACCAGCGTTCGCTCACTTGACCCGACGGCGGGAAGGAACGATTCGGTGTCACTGTAATCCTCTATACTGCTTTGCGACTCGGTGGCGGATACCTCTGAAAACTATCGATGAAAATGTCGTGATTTTTCGAGATATTTGATTTGTTTGTTGCACATCTTCAGATAATTTTTTTGTTTTGGTTTGCGTTCCTGATAAACTTTTCAGAAACGCTTAAATATATGCAATTTGCAACACATGAAGTTCGAGCAAGAACTCTAGTCGGTAAGATTATCTCGATTTACAAAATATGAAATTTGGCTCGGTGTGATAGTGATAGGGATTGTATCGACTCCTCGATTCGATTCACATAATAGGGCCCAATGTTTCCTTTTCTCCTCTTCACCTGCTTTATTAGCCCCACAATCCCAAGATGATAAGGTAATAGTTTGGAACATGTAACTCACTTGTGGCATTTGTCGTGATTCTTCCTGGACGTCACCGTATATTAGTTAAGGTCGACATTGTGAACGACCTGTATCTATCACCAGAGACTGCGATATGAAATGAATTGATATGATGGCTGATGCGTCTGGCCAAGATGCGACTATCTGAAAGCCATTTCCACGTAAGTAATATTGATATCTAGTATCCGGTATGTCCCTGGTACTGGCAGCACCTTAGACAGGATCACGGAATGTCAAAATAAGGATCTTCAATCCGGATTCAACAACCGGAATCA
This sequence comes from Toxorhynchites rutilus septentrionalis, assembly GCF_029784135.1. Taxonomy (NCBI): domain Eukaryota; kingdom Metazoa; phylum Arthropoda; class Insecta; order Diptera; family Culicidae; genus Toxorhynchites; species Toxorhynchites rutilus. Next base: position 130,834,161 of record NC_073746.1, read on the forward strand.
TCAGTCCAAATTTTCAGTTCAATGCAATTACCGTGCACGATCTATGAAATGCCAAAATCACAAGGGCAAACGAATATGAAACTCAGATATCATTAAATATCGTTTTTATTTGAAAATATCACACTCATTAATACTATTATTCTTCGTTTTAACAACATACAGCTGATCATCAATATACATTTTGCTCACATACATTGTATCAAGAAATTATCGGAGGTTATAATTATTTACTGTTTGAATGCAGTAAGTGCGACGATATAACAAAAAAGTGAAATCATTTCTGTTCACTTTACACATTTAAATCTAAGTCATTCCTAACTTCGTAGGCTCTACGAACTTGTACAAGCTCACAAGTTCCTCTTCAATATTGCATAGTTACAGTATGCATGCCTAGAACGAATGAAATCATTTTTACTAAGTTCAGTCAGTGTGTAGCATATGGAATCGCAGGAACAATCTACCTATCCTTCATCAGACAGTGAAAAGCACATCTGTCGGTGATCCTTGGATTTAAGAACTACTATAACAAGTAAACTAAGAGCACTTAGAATGATAATAATGGCCAGGTTATGACTATATAAAAACATACATATTATTTTGCATGTGGAATATTTGATAACATTGTTTTGGTACACATTCCATTCGAGCCGTGTAGTTGAAAACATTAGAAAATTGAAACCGAATAATTTTGTCATTTTGTCAAACGTGAAACATCGATTGTCCGCTTACTGTGACAAAACTACCTTTGATTCAGGTGACAGGGACCACACAGCTGCGGCCGAACAGAGTGCCTTGTCTGGTAAGTTCTTGGATTGATACCAGAGCACAACATTAAGCACTATAGACCACGTCCGGAGAGGTGTGATGATGAAAGCCAACGTTCCGTAGGCATTCCAGAAGAACACCGCAAGGAGCAACTCTGCCATCATGATCAGAACGAAGGGAAGATTTAGCCAGGTGACTGCCAGGAAGCCAAGCTTCTTTTCGGCATTCGCGGAACCACGGAGAAACCTAGTAGGAACAGTTAGAGAACCTTACATCGTATCATTCGAAAGAATAAAAGAAATATACTTTACCTCTTTTCCGCGTTATTAGCGTAAATAATCATTAGCGGGAACTGACAGAGCATCAGTTGGAAAAATCCATAGAAGTACGTCAATGTGCCAGGTAGGAACGTTCCGTTAACGAAGATACCCCACACGAAAACAATTCCCACATAACCGTCAATGATCTCGCCAAAGGACCATGGACCACAGGTGAGATACAAACAGTAGCCAATTATTGGAAACATCAACCGATCAACGGTGGATAGTATCCACATCTTTCGAATCCAACCGCGACAACAATGGCCACGAATACGAGGACGGGTAACTGTGCCAGCTGCAAATGATAAAATAAAAAGTATTTTCTTATAACTATTGCGGACTTGATGATGATGATTGATGGTCCCGCCCCTACAGAGGTTTGAGCAAGACGAGTTATCAAAGAGATAAATTATTTATTTTTTCTCAACATTAAAATCAGTTTAGCAAACACAAAAAAACGCACTGATTTTATTTACAGATATAAATTCAAAAAATTGCAATGTCAAAAGACAAGCCAATACTCAGTCAGGTCCACCACAGAGCCGATACGGTCCCGACGAGGCCCTTGCAGCCAAGTGGTCCACCAGAGCACAAGTCCAACCGCCAGTCTTGTTTTGGATTGACTATGAATTCAGAGAAATCGAGAAAATTCACTTTACGAAAAATTCCTGGACCGGCATTTAAAAAAACTTTTAATTTCATATCCTTTATATCTGTGTCACGCGCGCGATGCTCAAACTTTTGTAGACTACTTTTATTTTTTTTAACTAATACAACTAATAGGTGTACCGGTAAGTTTCATCGGTTTTACAACAGACATTCGTTGGAAAGCTACTGTCATTACGCGTCTTTTTCAGTATATGTCAAAATGTTAAAGCGTAAACAACATAGTTTTTTGCCACTTCGAATATATACAATTTCGTACCAACGAGAGTGTTTCTTCGGGGAGTGTTATTTCATTATTTGAATATGAGCTGCAGAAAGTCATCGCATTTTGGTGGAAGTTTATGGTGACCACGCTCCAACTGAGCGTTGATGCTAAATATCTTAAAATTTTATGACACGTCGAGATTTACAGTTATCTAAAAAAAATGTCAAAAAACGATTTTTCAGGCGGTTGCGACCAAGTGCCAAAAAAAACATTTTTTTGACAAAAAAAATGTTTTTTGACAAATTCGACATAACTGTAAATCTCGACGAGTAACGCGATTTTAATACATTTGGCATCAAATTTTTTTTTTGATGATCTCGATTTTCGGGGATTTTCCATTTTTCAAAAAAAACTAAAATTTTAACGTTTGTGACACCAGTAAAGGAAGTCCGAATGAGCTAATATTTTGCATAGGGTATGTTATCGTGCAAATCAACATTTCGTAGCAAGTTCCGAATGAAAAATCGAGATAACTATTTTTATTGACATACTTTTCGTTTCGTTCTCCGCAAAAAAAAATCCCAGAGTGCCGATTTTGGACAAAAACAAATTCGAGATGACACTAGATCTCGACGTTTCATGTAATTTTAAGACATTTGGCATTACAATTTTTTTTCGAGAACCTCGATTTCCTTCACTCCACCCTTGGATGATTTTTTGATTTTCAAGAAACTTTGACCGCTTTGCGCCAAAGCCTTTGGTCCGATTGAGCTGATATTTTGCATAGTGTTTTTTCGAAGTGGTGAACATTTTTCATGGGAACTCTTTTTGAAATTCGAGATGACCATTTTCATTGGCACCCTAATGTACATGTTATAAGATTAGATGAATAAAGTGCGATTCACATACAACATCCACGTCACGTTCACGTTCCGTCCCGTCACGTTGCGTCAATTATTCTTCCAAGCAGTTCTTATGCAAACATTCACATACACCGGCAACGGGAACTTCGACTTGCCGTTGCTGGTGTATGTGAATGCTTCAATAGGAATTCCATGGAAGAATATTTGACACAACGTGACGTGACGGAACGTGAACGTGACGGAACGTGAACGTGACGTGGATGTTGTATGTGAATCGCACTTAAAAATGAATTTAATGTCAAAAAATGCCATCAGTTTTATTACATTTGATTTGAAATAAAAACCTCTAAAATACTCATTCAACATTTTTATTATTATTATTTATTGTTTTATTTTGAATTGGCTTTCTGCACTGAAACAAGCAATAAACTTAATTTCAATAAAATATTGAAAAAGTTTTTGTCAGCAAAACTCTTTTGCCTTAGATATGCACTAGTTGCTATGTATGGAAGAGTTATAGGGCACATATTTATCTACCATGCATCTACCATTTCATCAAAATCGGAGATGACCATTTTGAGAAAATTGACTTTTAGTTTTTGAAATCGATTTTTTTTTCAGTACAAGATTTCAAAAAATATTTTTTCAGCATTTTTTTTCTGAAAATTCAATTATTTTCCTAAAACTCTTTCATAGATCACTTTTTGTAGAACCTATCATTTTCGAGTAAATTTTTTTTTAATAATAGTCAAAAATGTTTGGCCCTTTCCATTTGTAAGTCTAGATAAATTGTCGGAAAACTAAGTATGTCAAGTTGCTTAATTCGATAAAGTCTACACTGCCCATGATTGCATGGGAGACGTGATCGACAACACCATTAGTGTTGGGAAAACGCATTTTTGTTGTTTTTTAGCCTACAAGCATAACCATGTAAATTTTCGATGAAATGATCTGTCCAGTTGAAGGATATTATCGACAAAAAGAGGACCTAGGTGATTTTGCGGATTATAACATATTTTTTCCATCTGGAAAATGCTTGCGTCTTGTATAGCTTGTTGTATATTGTTTATGCGGACAATCAATCGTTTCAATGAACCGCATGGCAAGACGTAATCACCATGTTGCTCTGTTTGTAGAGTTAGTATTTACAATTCCGATAATAGTCAAAACGTCTTCGTCGGTAGTTTCAGTCGTTATCGGATAAAATCAAAATGGTTTGGAAGAAATTTTGTGAAATGTCTGGAAAAGGTGCTCTTGATTTGTTGCGAGTCTATGATAGTACTTTTCTCCTGAAGAATATTTTGGGATATGATAAGAACAACAGGTTCGTGTTTTTTCAATTAACTGAATTTGTAAAGGCAATCTGCAATGGTGGAAATTTTAGCAACATGATTTACCGATATCACGATCAATCGCATAAAGATGGTGGAGTGACTTACATCAACGGTATAAGTAAATACTGACTATGTGGAATAATTTCTATGTCGAATCCGAGGAGTTATAATACTAAGAACCAATATTATTTTAATTTTACTACTGATCTGATTGTTTCATTATCTACTTGAAGATTCAAATGCAGAAATTTAGGTAATTATAACATTAAAAAACACAATTGCTTCTCTTTGTTCATCGTGTACAGAAAATAGTAATTATATGAGCAGCGTTTCAATGGTTTCTTATATTCATCTATTAGGAAACACTAAGTTATAAGACACTATCGTGACAGACATGTTTGGACTCTACAAATAATGTGATTCAAATGTAGATTTAGCTTATAGCACATAATACTGACAATTGTTGATTTTCGAACGATGTATGAAAGCTGTATGAAACAACGTCTGTTATGCGGACAAACAGTGATTTTTCGGAAAGGTTTTTTCAAAATTGCTCAAATGTTTTCGAACAAAAAATGTTTGTTTGCATGTTGAGCAAACGTATTACATTGTGTAGAATGCGAAACAGCGAAAAGGTCGATTTTGTTCATTTTGTCGTTTACGTCATGGGTAACATGGGTAGTACACGCCCGGAAAGTTTCATTCAATTTTGAGCGGGTTATGCCAACATCTGGTCGAGTTGGCACGAAATCCGTCATAAACGAACCGCCACGGCTGCTATACAAGAAAAACAGCACGCCGGGGCCAGCTGAAAAAGACAAAATTAAACGAGAATCGGTTGTTGTGGACAATCGTTCTCCAACTTATCCTGATTTCTCAACACAAAGGGCACGCGAACGAAGACTTCTTTCGCTGCACAGGGCAGTATTTCACACTAAATATTAATAAGCTATCATAGCACAAAACACAATACTATGTTCACCATGATAGCAAATCATATTAATCCATATGTGGTTTTATCATTCTTTTACTTGTAGTAGACCCAATCTTTGTCAATATGTTGTTGCTTTTTAATCGAACCTCTTACATTACAACTACTTACTTCTGACCAGCGTATGCCAAATACGAAAAACGCACAGCGGCACCAGACACAAAATGAGCGCCACGCTGAAGAACACCTGGAAGATTTTATTGGTATCGTACATCAGGACGAAGCGAGCCAGTGTGCTGAACTTTTTCCTCGAACCATCCAAGGTGAACTCCTGTTCCACCACGCGATATCTACCATCGTCATCACGCACAAAAGCGGATAGTTTGTGAACTCCCCGTGCGTAGCTCTGCGGCTTCCATGGAACCACGAATAGCTCCCTACTGACGGCGACACAATCCACCCATTCATCTTGATCGATTTTGACCTGGCATTCGGTAATCTTCGCCGGGGAAAACACTAACATCCTAATGTGCGTGGATTCCAGTTGGGCCCTCGGATTTTCCTTACCAGGTATGTTGAAAAGCGCATTCTTCGGATTTGTCACCAACACAACAGGCCACTGATTGTGTTGCAGATCAACGAACGAAAACTGACCGTGATCGAACGCTGCCAACCGATACATTCGGTTCTTCATCCAGTCTCCCAGCTCAAGCTCGAGGAAACCTTCATTCTGCAGGGTGTACATTTGCGGCACGGCTCCTCCCAGTTTGTGAAAATGCCCGCAAAGATACGCATACCCCTCTTGGTACTTGCTTATCAAATTTCGGATACCGCTGGTTCCCAAACCTGGCGTCAAAATACAGGAAGTCGGATAATGTCCAAACCATATAGTATAGTTAGTATCCAGGGCTCTAGATCTCTCCGCTAGATTGATTATGTGCTGCGTTTCGTTTTTGGAAAGCATTCCGACGAAATTGAAAGGCCTCTTCGGACCCGGGTCCAAACAAGCATCGACAGCGATGAAACTGTACTGTTCACCGTCCTTCGTGACCTGATGCAAGTACGATCGAGGATGATCCTTCCCCTGGGCGGAGTAATACGTGAATAGGTCCAGTTTGGTTTGCAGCGCGGGTACATTGAAGTTATCGTGATTGCCTCGGATATCCAACCAGGCGGTTTTGTTGAGTACATTCGTATCTCGCAGCACATCCCTGTACCATCGCCATTCCTGTTCATGCTGCTGGGAGCCAAGGAAATTAGACGTTTTCGCATCCGTCAAGTCACCGGAGGCGAGCACTACCGCGGGTCGTATGATGTCCACCGTCCGGTTACAGAAATCAAACAAATGTGGAATACGAGTCGGATCGGTGTACAAGCTGATGTGTATGTCTGAAATCTGCGAATATAGTAAGAAGTTTAAATTATTAAAACAGTTGAAAATATGGTCGGTGTTGTTAGGTCAGAGGGGACCAAGTCGCAAAATTGAAAATTTCGAGTTATTGATTACATTTGGTTAAGCATTATGTAAGCTACATACCACATTTATCAGATTTGGAAGATCACGCATACAGCAGAAATAACGGATCGAAATTGTTATGATTGATCAACGAAAATCCCTCATAGTATGCAGTCAGAGCGGACCATGTACCATTTACCATCAGTTCACATGAACTTCTTACCCAGTTCAGAACGAACTGTGTACGAAGACCGCTGGCTGAACTGTGTATACAGTTCAGTTCAGAACGAACTGAACGGTGGACGACGAACTGTGTATGCAGTTCAGAACGAACTGTTTACGATGACCGCTGGCGGAACTGTGTATACAGTTCAGAACGAACTGACCGCTGGCTGAACTGTGCGTACAGTTCAGAACGAACTGTGTATGGTGATCGGTGTATAAGAGGAAGGCGAGCGAACGAGTGATAGACGAATGCTGCTGCAAGGTAAATAGTCCTCAAATTAACGAATGGATAGCCCCAAACAACGATAGCCCCATGAAATAACAAAAATAACGATAGCCCCATGAAATAACAAAAATAAGATGTCGATATTGTCGTTTTCATAATAAAACGCAATATTTCAGGATACGATGGTTCATAAATTGGATTGTTCGATAATTTATCAAAAAAAGTTTTAATTTCATATTTTCAAGTTGAGGGTAAATATTTCAGTAAGATATGCATTCACAAGAAAAAACCTGGCGAAAGCGAAACGATTCAAACAGTATTTTTCAACAGTAAATAATAATTTGTGTCGCTGATATGAAATGTTTTTATATTATATCATATTGTGATTGATAATTTCGAGAAAGTCTTTCGCGTTTTAGTACAGTTTTACTATAGCAGTTATTGCAAAACATTGTAGAAAAGCAGTGCAACGCTAGTTTGTGCTGAAAATAATAAATCACGGCTCAAAATTAATCAAAATTTCAAAATCATAGTTTGATTTTCTATTCTGCTAAGATATTTTAAACAAAATTCGGACACAGAGTTATTGCTAACAAACAGCATTTTATGAATGAAAAGAACAGTCCTACATAACATTTCACACTTTTTTATACATATCCCTCTAATGTACGAAAGAGTGAGTGAACTGCTCAAAAGAACTAGTTCACTTAAGTGAATGGTTGGTCACTGAACGGTTCATTAAAATGAACTGTTTTGCCCATCTCTAAAATGTACTATTTCAGAGATCGATTTAGGTTGTAGCGATGGCAATGAATTCAAATTTGACGATTCTATTGACGGATACTGCCTAAGATAATTGGAAATGGGAAGATTTTGCTAACATGTTTGCTGTGCAATCATATTCGTGTCAACAGCTGATGGCAGAGACTATTATGCTGAACGCAAACAAATGTTTATGCATTTTCAAACTCACAATCCTTCTCGCTCTAATTTTCATAGCAGAATGGCACACTTTGACTCACAACTGTTAATTGATTGAGAAATATTTCGAAATTGTTCAGTCATAGTGAACCAACTCTTGAAAAATGCTTCATTTGGTTCAGTCAGAATGGACCATGTACGTATAGGCAGCCAAATATCTGCATTTTTTGGCATGATACTTGATGTTTTTTTTTACAACTATCATACGTCAAAGTATTGCCAGAGAGTAGCTAACATTTCTGAGAATAATATTGAACGAAAAAATTAAATGTTTTGAAAATTGCAGAGCATTAAACATTATGTTCGTTTTTCTCGAAATCATAAAATTGTCAAATGGTCCGGTCTGACTTAACACCGACCATATATAACAGTCAGTTAATATACAGTTCTAGCTGACCCAGCAAACTTCGTCCCGCCCAAAAATTATTTTTCGTTATCACATTCACGTGTTCTTACTAAGCGCACGTTCATGGGTCCAATCGCAGAACTTTTCATTGATTAATCTTTTAATCTACCCTTAAAAATGACATTTTACTATAAAATTCCTAGTACTTCTACCAGAACTTGTCATGATAATATCAGATTATTTTCGGACACAATTTTCGTTCAAGATTTTCAAATCATATATAAATAACATGTTTTTCTGTGACATGGAATAAATGTTTGATACAGAAAATATGATAGAATAAAGACAGACCTCATACCTAAAACAACTCCTTTCTCGAGTTTTGCTCTTATCAACACATTCGGCGATCCATTTTCATTTATATATAGGTATAGATAGACGAAGATATAGCAGTCCGTTTTATCACATTAAAATCCATTTCGACTTTCGAACAAAGATCAATTTCGTTACCGCAAACACCAAGTGGACTAACAACACTTGTCAATATGTAATTGTAGAACACATGCGAATTGAATTTATAGAATTTTCCCATTTTGCTTCAGAGTTTTCCGAAAATTATCTATTGTCATGCTTATTCCAACCAACCAATGTTTGGTTGAAATATGTGTATTATCTCGTATCCAAAAACGCTCAAATCCCAAATTTGGCTCCATTTGTTTGATTAGTTCTTGTGTTATGCAAAAGTGTGTGTTTCATTTGTATGGTAGCCACCCTCCTTAGAAAGACGGAAAGGGTGTCGAACCCCCATAGAAACGTTTATCGATCCCCAAAACCTCTATATGCCAAGTTTGATTCCATTTGCTCGAATAGTTCTCGAGTTATTCAGTTCCCCTCCCCTTTAGAGAGGGGGAAGGATTGTCAAAACACCATAGGAACAATTATTGTCCCCTAAATACTCCACATGCCAATTTTTTCCATTTGCTTGATTAGTTCTTGAGTTATGCAAAAATTTATGCTTCGTTTGTATGGCAAGATGTGCATTGAAGTACTAAAACCTGCGATGAAAATTAGCATTAATCGAATGGAGTGCATCAACAGTTTACCTAGTTCTCGACACTTGAGAAATTATCAATGTCAGAGAATGAGTAAAAAGAAAATTTCCCATTTATTGTTTGAACTTGAGTTTGTTCTCGAGTGAGAAAAAAGAAAAAAGAAAAGAAGGAAAGAAGAAAAGAAGTTCGGAAATCACGATGATCCAATGCGTGCGAGTTGATTGATGATTTGGACGATATCCTTCAAGACATCCTCGAATCCTACATTCATAGGAAAATGGCAGGTCGATTCCTCGGTAACTTCGAAATCCTTCTCTCATTTACTCAAAGGACTGTTTTCACGTTTTTGGTTCTGTTCTGCTCACACTCGAATAAATCCGTGCAAGTAAAGCCGGATTTAAACCGGACTTAAGGCTGATTTAGACGATGCCAGTCAGCGCTCTAGTTGAAGTATCCAGTGAACAGAGAACAGACACTCTGTTCAAGTTATTTGTACCAGTATCGAACAAGTTATTGGCCTCTAACTGGAACAGAGTTACTGGATACTTCAACTAGAGCGCTGGCTGGCATCGTCTAAATCAGCCTTTAGACGTTGTGATTTACTCGGTTGCGAGTAAACGTCAATCGATCCAAAGAATTACGAACGCACCCATACCACGAAATTTGACATTTGATTTGTATGCATGGGGCTACTCCGAGATGGAACGCCACGGGCTACTCCACTGTGACGCCACGAATTTTGTTTATGTGTGTTACTTTTCTTATAATAGTCCACTACATAGGAAAAGTATTGTTATTGAAAGTAAAAATAATTAGATGAAATGAACGAACTAGTTTTTTTTTTCTTTAAACAATGGTAGCGTTCAAAATCATAAGGGCCCAACTGACATTTTAGCAGAAACAGAAATTTGAGTATATTGAGGTGTTCTAAACTTAATTTCATTTCATTTTTACTTCTCGTTACGGCGACCAAAAACGTAAATGAAAGTCAGATCGTTTGTTCCTTTGACGAAAAACATTTGACAGTGCATGGGGAAAAAGATTGCAGGTCTCTTTTCGTGTAAAATGCACTTGAGAAACAAATTTGATTGTCTCCATATGACCTAGATTGAGACGAAAAGCTTTCAGTTTGCGTCCTAGTTTTAGACGAATGAATGGTTTAGCACCCTAATTGTGAAAAAAGTAATTACAATTGGTGACAAAAGATAAACTTCCATGAAGTTGCTCTAATATCCAAACATAGTAGACATTACAATACTAATCCTGATATAAGAAGAAATCAAAGAAGTGAAATGAAACATTTTAGTTCGTGACATGTTCTGTTTGTTTTTTTAAATGATAAATGTAACGCGAAAAATAATTTTAGGTAATATGCAATTATTTTCTGTATATCCTCGTCCCTCTTCCTGATAGCGATGAACAGCCTGTTCCGGGTTATACCGAAGGGAGTATGCGTATTCACGTATACGGACATCATTTTGGTAGTGGTGGGGAACACGCACAGGGCACCACGCATCAAGATCCAGGCAGCTACCAATGCTATCGGTAAATGGGCTGTCGAACGAGGTTTTCGACTTTCGGCGCAAAAGAGTGGTTACATGGTGGTATGCAGTCACAAACACCAAGGTTGCAATTCGGGAGTCAAAATCTACAACGACCGCATTCCCCGCCGTAGAACGTTGAGAATCCTGGGAGTGGTGGTCGATTGCAACCTGAACTTCCAGCACCATTTCGACGAGGTGAAGAAAAGCTGTGCCACCCGGTTAAACCTCTTAAAAACCATCTCCAAACCTCACCGGAGTAACAACCGAACGATCCGTTTACGGGTGGCCAAAGCCATCATCAATAGCCGCCTCACCTACGGTCTCGAAGTGACATGCCTGGCCAAAGATAAACTCCTAAAAACTCTATCACCGATTTACAACAATGCACTACGGATTATCTCTGGTCTGCTACCATCAACACCAGCAGCCTCGGTATGCGCCGAAATAGGAGAACCTCCGTTTGACATTTTTGTGGACGCGGCGATAGTTTCCAGAACTGCGAGCTTTCTCGCTAAAACCAGCGGAGGTAAGGAGACACACCTGACTGTTTTAACGAACGAAATCTTGCAGCAGGTGACACACTCAAACCTCCCATCGATAGCTAAACAGCTTTGGTTTGGGACTAACGACTGGAGGTTGCCGGTGGTCCAAGTGGATGATACAATCAGGAACAACTTTCGAGCTGGGGCAAGCTCTGTGGGTCTGGAGCAAACCTTTGTCGAACTTGTCTCAAGAAAATATCACAATTATGAAATTCGCTACACGGACGGTTCCAAAGGGATGCAAGGAGTTGGTTTCGGGGTAAGCGGTCATAATAACTCTCTTATTTCCAGCAAGAAGCTCGTCGACATTTGCCAGGTTTTCTCGGCCGAAGCTGCCGGAATATTTGAAGCTGCCACTATACCGTCAAGCAAATCGATCCTGATAGTTACCGACTCGGCTAGCGTCATCGATGCCGTTGGCGCGGCTATAACTAGGCACCCATGTATACAAGCTATCAGGAGGTATCTGCTGCCGGATACAGTCCTCATGTGGGTCCCCGGACATAGTGGCATAGCCGGCAATGAAGCGGCCGACCGTTTTGCTGGAATCGGTCACCTTGGACAACTTTTGAGGCGCAAAGTACCGCTAGACGACATCAGATTATGGATCGCCAACACATTCAAAACTTTTTGGGCGGAAAAATGGTCCGTTGAAGCGACGTTGTTCCTCCGGAGAATCAAAAGATCCATCACCAGATTCGAAGACGTCAAAACGATGAGAGAGCAACGAATCTTATCCAGGTTAAGAACCGGCCACTGCAACATGTCACACAACTTCAACAGAGGACCCTTTCATCCCCTTTGTGACTTGTGCGAGGTTCGCAATTCAGTCGAACACATCCTCTGTATTTGCCCAAAGTATGAGAACCTCCGGAACTCACACGGGATCAGCGGGAGCATTCGAGATGTGCTTGGCGACGACCCTTCACAACTGCTGCACTGCTCTGTTTTTTGAAAGATGCCGATCTATACTTTAAAATTTGAACAAAAAATTTGTGATTAAATCGAATATCCTTGTTCCTTCCCCTTCGCGATAAGGGGAACAAGAACAGTCGGCATCTTCGAGTGGCGCGGATTCCCCATCTGTGGCCTGGGGCCATGACAAGCGGACATCCTCGTCAAACCAGGGGAAAAAAGCTCAAATGCGTAGAAATTCTCGTGACGAAATCTGTTGTGTTTTATTGTTTTATTGTTAATTGCTTGTCCGTATGTGCATGTAAAATGGATAGTAAGCGCACTTTGCGGCATGGTTTCGGCCGTTTTTACTGAGACGAACCAGCCCAGGAGGCTGAAAGTCTCAAAAATAAAGAAAAAAAAATGTATATCCTCGTTCAACGTTGACACATTCAATTTTGTTGCATTTGAGTAACTGACTGTTATGCCTGATATGTGAACTTCGTACACTGAGAGAAAAAAATAGTAAATATAACGAATTTTTTGGATAATACTACCAATCTCTAGTCATTTTCGACCGTACTAATAAACACATATGTCAAGCAGAACCATGATTCGGAAGCCCAATATCGGCTACATTTTCTCGCCGAAAATGCACGTATCAGAATTATATCCTTATTATACCTCCGTATTGCCTTATGGGAACAATGAAAATGGTTAATACGCGCTTTCCTCACCAATTTTCAGATATGACAATATCCAAGCTTACTAATGTTATCGAGTAAAATATACTAAACTCTGGTAGGGATGCGAGTTTGTTGACAATATGTACAAAAAATTTGTACATTCTACTAATTTTGCATTACCAAACGTATTTAGTAGTTTTCGACCGAGGATTTTTCTAAGGGTATCTTCCTGGCTACTAATACAATCAAAGTTTAACACAACCAAAACCCGTGAATCTTCCCACCTTCTATTCTTCATCTCGGGGCTACTCGCAGCCGGGCTACTTCAAAGTTTTTTTGTTTTTAATCGAGCGAGTAGCTCCGTACAAATCAAATGTAAAATTTTGTGGTATGGGTGCATTCGTAATTCTTGATTATGGTTTGTCCGGTTTTAGAAATCACTATTCATGAATGAAAAAAATAGAATTTTCAAGTAGATAGATGTTGCATTTAACATTGCTTGAGTCTACTGTCATCATATTGATCCATTCATAATTCAAGCTTTCTTCAGAATATTTCCTTTGCTTGAGCATCTGAAAGGTGAACATCACTCAACACAGACAAACTTTATTTTTACTTCGCGCGAAGGACAACAAAACAAAACACTGCAGCGCGCCAAGCGGAGGTGGATAAACCATGGTCCTAATTTCTCTATGAATGAAATCGCTAAAATAAACCTTACAAAATGAGCAATTCGAGCGCCTCATGGTATTATTAGCAACTAGAGTCTTCAGGTTTTCAACAAACCCAAACTCGTTATGATTACATGTGGTTGTCATGAAGAAAAATCGACTTGCATTTACCAATTGCGCGAAAACACCAAAAATCGAATAAACCATCATAATTTACCTTACTACACGTTATGTAAGCGGGTTTTTTCTGTTGCAGTTGTTTACTGCGGCGATCCATTCCGGTCACGGAATTAATCGTATTATGTTAATTTTTTTTGTCTTTATTTAAGAGACTTTCAGCCGTAGGCTGGTTCGTCTCTGTAAATTATGTTTATTAAGCGTTATTTCGAATCCACTTTCAACACTTCTTGAGCATTTTAATTTTATCGTCCATCAAGGCTGCATCTTTCTGGGCGGCAGCCAGCAGCTCAATTTTGTTAGCCTCAAGTTTCTTCGCTTCAAATTTCGATGAAAACGTCCTCCATCTTGATACATCAAAAAGAGTAAGCAGTTGCATCTCTTGCGACGTTTTAATGCGCCAGAACACATACAGTAACATTTTAGAGCGCCAAAAAAACACTGAGCAAAAATATCCCGACCTTTTCCCGCAATTTTCCCGATGGATTTTGGTTCCCGACTTTTTCCCACATTTCCCGCTTTTCCCGAATGCGTATCTGATATATAGAACAAGGACATGTAAAATAAAAAAGGAAAATTCGAGAGGTACGCGTATGTATGTTTTGCAGTGAAAAGATTTTACAGATCTCAATTTTACAGATCTGAACAATAACATACAAATTCTCTTGAAATATATACGTTATTTTTACCAACCAAAATATCCTGTAGAAATAAATTGTATGACAGAACAACGTTTACCGGGTCAGCTAGTTGTTTCTAAAAACCGTTCCATCTGCGGAATAACAAAATTATACTGTTGTTGTTATTGATGTTACCAACACATCAACACTTTAAAATTCGTCCACAAATATTGCTGTAATAAATAAAAACCTAAATTCTTTACCTCTACCAACATTTTAGTCTTTTTCGTTCTCAATCAACTCGAAGAATCTATTCGGCGAGCTGCCAAATGTTTTAATTTTTATCCCTTCCTGACAGATGAAACTGCTCGTTAAAAGTGATACAGATAATCGAGCTTTATTTCATAAATCGCGTGTATTTGTCCTTCAAAGAATGTTTTTAATGGGTTTGGGATCTGTTAGAGCTTTTTGTAAGTAGTCTACTATAGAACACTCTACAGAAAGATTAAAAAATTACACGTATTTTATAACGAGTTTTGAATACATACTCGATTTATGAAGAAGTAACACCAGTGGCGTCGACTGGGGGGTGCGAAGGGGGCGGACCGCCCCCGGATGCACAATTTTAAGGGTGCAGAATGAACCGAATTTATATAAATAAATTGGATAAATATGATTTCTATAATATAATAAATATGGGGGTGGAGGTGCAAATCAACTTTTCCGCCCCGGGTGCAAAAGATTCACCCATCGCTACTGAGTAACACATTTCCATTTTCCACTGAATTGCAAATTATTATAAATTCCATATAAACAGACAGTTTTGCTACTTTTCTAGTAATAAAAAATACCTGGTCTAGCAATACCTTTATAGCAAGCCAGGGTAATTGTCTATGTGCTATGCCTCAAGACAATTATATAGAATTAAGAGTACAATGGAACCCCGATTATCCGCGATGCGGATTTCGATAATCGGGGTTCTACTGTAGGTACTGTTATCATCACAACAAAGCAACTTCGTTATTCACCCAACCAAACGAGAAGAAATGCAGTTACGCATGTTGCAAGAGCACGACAAATTGCACCGTTATCATACCCTCATTACTCACCTGTAGAAACCACAACACATGACGGGGACTATCGTCAAGCTTCAGTGCTTCACTCAGCTGTTCCTGCGAGTCGACATTCCAACGCTGCCGCCCGACGTTGAAGGCCGTATCCAGCCGTTTGCTCAATACGTTATCAATTCCAACGAGGTTTGCGACATTCGCTACAAACACCGAAAATATTACGATAAACGCAATCAATCCGATTGCGGCAGTTGTGAAGCGCATCTCTCTCGTATCTGTAAGGTGGGAGAACAAATTAATTAAAGCTTCATCATAATTTTATTTGTGTTCGCACAAATTTTTGCTCGCAACACAATTGCGCGGTTTTGAATTTCGGGGCTATATCTCAAACGTAAACAAATTCCGCAAACGTCCTATGCAAGAATCTGTTTATCTTCAAATGTTTGCTTACTCATGATTATTCACTGTCGTCACAACAATTCTAATAATGACTACAACTTTTTGAAACACATATTTGATTTACCGATATCGTGATGGGTCAATCAAAGCATCGCCTTACATAAGTATGTTCATCCAAAAACTTCACTCTCCCTCAACTATAAGCCTGCCTCAGCAAAAACAATGACTGTTTCTGTGTGTTATTTCCCACAAACCAAACCGTTGTTTTCTTTTTCAAGTGGCGATGCAAAAATTTATTGGCGAAAGACGAAAGCAAAACACATCCACCTCGAACCACAGTCAAAACAAGAGCAAACAAATCGAATGTTTGTTCGAAATGTTTGATAGTAACGAGGGATGCAACAATAGGTGACTGTTACTCTGAGTGGCATTACAAAGATGGCATTCAGCGATGTCAAATTTTCTGATTTTATCGTTCAATCTTCATAGACTACACTGAGAGAAATAATTAGTAAATATAACGAATTTTTTGGTAAATACTACCAATCTATAGTCATTTTCGACCGTACTAATAAACACATATGTCAAGCAGAACCATGATTCGGAAGCCCAATATCGGCTACATTTTCTCGCCGAAAATGCACGTATCAGAATTATATCCTTATTATACCTCTGTATTGCCTTATGGGAACAATGAAAATGGTTAATACGCGCTTTTCTCACCAATTTTCAGATATGACAATATCCAAGCTTACTAATGTTATCGAGTAAAATATACTAATCTCTGGTAGGGATGCGGGTTTGTTGACAATATGTACAAAAAATTTGTACATTCTACCAATTTTGCATTACCAAATGTATTTAGTAGTTTTCGACCGAGGATTTTTCTAAGGGTAGCTAAATTCGGTAATGTTTTTTTTACAACCAATCTATTACCTCTTAACATGGTATCTTCTACAAATCCTACCTCATTCTTGAACAACACAAAATGTTTCACGTTATGGGCACCTTACACGATCAACCGGATTGGCAATAAGTGTCTTCAATATCGTGACAGCTAAGGTGGCCGCAAACTGTTTGCCCGGAGGTCAAATATTTGTTATTTTTTGACAGATAAGTTTTGTTTTGATATTTGTACAAACACTATTTTGTTTGCCACTCTTCAATTTTCAACAGTAGTAAACAATATCAAACACCGAACATGGAAAAAATCAACTGAAATATTCAAGGTAACCTAACCATGTACCGACAGGTTCGAAGAACAGTCTGAAAAAAATATTTTAGGCATCCAATAATTGAATATTTGCTTGTCGTGTTTTGTGTAGAATATATTTGATCAGTACACGTTGACCAAATTTTATCTGTCAAAAAGAGTCAAATATTTGGCTTCGGTCAAACAGTGTATGAGCACCCCTAGGCTTTCAACATCTGATCTAACCTCAATCAATATTTTTCCACCTTACACGGTCAATATCGCCCTCAACCCGAGACAACGAAAATATCCGCGATGGCTAGTGGCGACATTTGAGTTTGGGATCCAAACTATTCTCTATCAGATTAGAAGGCTAAAAGGCAATTTTCAATTGGTAAAATTTGAATGAAAATATCTGCTTGGTATTATTTAATTAGTTGAAGCGCGAAGTCCTAACCTTAACTTAACCTATTTCCCCTGAATTTTCAGATATTCCTACTAAAATGTATTATTATAATATAACGTCAATTTCAGACATAATTTTTGTATGAGATTTTCTCACCACTTGCAGAAAAAAAGTGATTTGCATTCACATAGAATACTAATTTGATTCGTAAAAGTTAATTTTCATTCATAATTTACACTTTAGAATTCGGTTTTTCTTCTCAAAAATACATCATAATTCTCGTTTCACAAATACAGACTGTTCCTTTCAGTTTCAGAGATGCCAGATTATTGTAAATAGTTTGCGAAAATATATGCAAGTTATTTTATCTGCAAGCAAATGTTTTTATTCCATAAATGAGACTATGACAGTAGAACCCCGATTATCCGCAAGCGGGTGATCCACCCTGCGGATTATTCGTGACTGCGAGTTCCATAGTAAATCAATAGGCCTTTCCGGAATTTGTTAGTGAGTGGTAGGCCCATGCTCTTTTGTTGTGGTCATGGCTTTTACATTATTTAGCCACTGGTGTACACGACCTTATAGATGGATAGTTGATTGATTTCTGTATTGATAGAACATAGTTTTTATGTTGAAACATCTCTTTTCGTGTTTGCATTTTTTTGTCCTTTAATGGGTCATCCGCGATTTTCGTTAATCGCGGTGAGTTTGCCCGACGATTCCGCGGATAATCGGGATTCTACTGTAGCTTGAATTAACACATGATGTTTTTTCATCTGTGATTTTCCCAGATCTTCTCATTCCCCAAATTTTAAAGCGGAGTGTGAAGAAACACACAACCCGCTCACTAGCGCAAAGAATGACCGAGTTCAACGTTAAAAAAATCCTAAAACGTTATTAAGTTTCATCCACTCTCTCACCATCACATTGTCAGTTTACTTTGAAGTTTTGATTTGTATCGTGAAAAGTACCGTATTTTGCTATTCAAAGTATCGGTTTTCCAAACCAAAAGCTTCCATTTATGATTCCTACAGTTTCAGTAGTTTATAAATTTTAATTGCAATCGCAAAAAAGACTAACAAAAATTAAATGTGCGCTTGCATATCTGGCAACTCAGTCTGGAAGTCCGTGAGGTAAAACGTCAACATCATGCATCCATATGAAATGTCACGATATTGATGCTCGAAAATCAGAAAATCCGGATTTCTGCGTCGTCGGCCATGTTCAGCTGTCATTATGCTCTCAAATGTCATCATATTGTCAATAAAGTTGACCGTGTAAGGTCCGCTTTAGAGTTTTTCCTGTTTCCAAACATGCGACTTTCTTTAACAGCCAATATCTAAACACCACCACGTGCAGCTTTCTCGGTCTCTTCAGCACCATCTTGATCTCTTGAATTGCCAATACCGCCAATACAAGAAAAAAAAATTCGCTTTCAAAATCATAGCAGTTTTTCCCAAGAACCAACCGTGACAACGAAACGATTATATTCCCTGTTCCTTTTAAATATTTTGTCATAGATTTGAAGGATTGCAATAGTAAAACCGCCAAATAGATCACAAACTTCTCAACTTATCAAACAAATGTTAGAGCTCCCTCTTCTATACCTATTGACGAATTTACACTAAACTGCATAAGCTCGTGTGACACCTACATTAGGCAAGGCGCAAATTGAGACGCATATAGCGCGAGTAACTCGGCGCGATATAGCGCCTGTTTTTGTGGCTAATGAAAACAGATAGAACGGCGCAAATTGGCCAGATGACGCGAGATGGTGGAGTGCTCGTGAGACACGACTCGCGCGACGCTGTGGCTGAACCACAGTTTCTCATGCTGGTTATGCCGGTTGTGGTAGTTGTGTTGGTGAACAATCATATAGCGCCGTGGGTTTGACACTGTATGACTGTACTGGCCGGGTGATTGTGTTAGTAAAAAAATATATCGCGCAACTCTGTGTTAATCAGTCATTGTATGCGAGTGGCATGTTATTTACACCAAACTGCGACTCAATATGCGCTCCAACACGCTACGTTTGTGGCACGTATGAGTCGTGTTGGTAGTCTCGCGTTCGCTTACGAGCGCTATACGCTTCTCAATTTGCGCCTAGCCTTAGAGCTCAGAATCATCTTCTTCTTCTTGGAAGGCACTAACGTTCCAGTGGAACTTTTGCCTTCTCAACGTAGCATTACTTGCGTCAGTTTTATGAGGGGCTGTCCACATACCACGTGGACAGAAAAAGCACGATTTTAGACTCCCCCCTCCCTTTCCGTAGACAAGCGTGGACATTGACTATACCCCTCCCCTGTTGTCCACGTGGACATTCGTGTTTGGCAAAAAAGAAATAATTGCATTGTGTCCATATTCGATTTTAAATTAGCCTTATTTTTTTGTGTTTTGACGTAGGACTACGTCTAACCGGAAGATATGGGGGCTGAAATGGAAATCTAGGCACTGAACAAGTAGGAAAAAAAACAAGATTTGGAACGCTTATAACTCGAGCATTTCTCAATAGATCGCAAAGGTTTTTGCATCAATTGATAGGAAATATATCTACGCATCTATCATAATGAATAACATTTCATTTTTCTTGAAATAAATAATTGAATAATTGTGAAATATCAAGCATTGTCCAAATGCACTATGTGCCCATTTTTGATTGGTCCATTTTGTGCTCCTCAAATCGTACCGACCAAAACGGGCAACCAGAGCAGCAGCGGAATAGAATGAAGCACGATTGGAAAAGAAAAAGAAAAAAAAATGAACGAAACATTCTCACACATGCGTAATTCTCGAGCCAGCCAGTCAGCTTAAAAATCCCCGTTCCGCTGCCGTAACGATCCGTACACCACATCGGTTCGCATCACAACACATCAACAAACCAACCCAAGCAACCATGTCTGGACATGGCAAAGGAGGAAAAGTGAAGGGAAAGGCAAAATCCCGCTCGAACCGTGTTGATCTGGAGTTCCCCGCAAGGGTAGCTAGGCCGAGCGCGTTAGTACAAGTGCACCAGTCCACCTAGCTGGCGTTATATAGTTTCGGCCGCCGAAGTGATCGAGTTAGCTGGCAAAACTGCTCGCGATGATAAGAAAACCCGCATTCGGAACAGAACACATTCGGTTCTGTGGACATCAAGACAACAGGCAGTTGCAGCATGTGGCGAGTGGCAAACGCAATCGCAAAACGGCAGCTGGTAGCAGAAGAAAAAAGTTTGTTCTATATACAATCTGCTTTGGTGGCAAATCCAGAACAAGGCGGCATCGAGGGCGTTCGAAATGGTTTTTTTCAAAACCACGAGTACTAAGTTTTCTAAATTGGAACCATTCCATAAAACACGGCGCTCAGGGCCATTAAACCTTTAAAAAGAGTTTACGAATACAGTTCAATGCTTTCTAAAATAATATGCAAAATAATAATAAAACACAAATTGATTTTTTCATAATTTGTTTGCCAGGATCTGATGAGTATGTGAATTTGACAGTTGTTCTGAGCTTATTGATAGTTGGGGACTTTCCCATTATTCAATTTTCACCAATTGTTTCAAAAAATTGTTTCCAGATTGAAAGTACAGTAATTTACAATTAGTTCGACATTTATCTAATTGGACGGACATGTAATGCGACATATTTAGTTGGACATTTTTGTAAACATAGAGATCCAAATTATGACCCCACATTGAAAGTCGACACTGTACCACTGGCATTGCAAATGATCAATTACAAGTTAAAATCGCCTCCAATGCGACACTGAGTGGTGCTTCGGCACGTCGCATTGAATAAAATTTACTGTACAACATGTCACAAAGCTGGATGGGAAGAAATTTTCCAACTGTGAAAGCTGTGGCGAGTGGCAACAAATCGCTAAACAGGAAGGTTTAGCCGAACAAGATGGGGATATCGAGTGATAACAAAACAATAAACTCTTTAGATTGAAGATAATTTTGTGATCCTGAAAAGGATCCTTTTTAGTCTGCATGTGAATCCAACGAGCGAACAAATCATAATGAATGTATTTTTTGCCATCGCTGCCTTTTAACGCTCTTTCGTTCGTCTCGTTGGACTCGCCCCTTTGGCTGAGTCTGCCGATTTGTCTCTATCCTGTGACCGTGTACCGCTAAAGTACAAAATGCGCGAATCCGCTGAAAAATATCTCATTCTCTTTCAAACCGTAAATCAGTGTTGGTGGTGGTTGTATGGCATCGTTTCCAGTATACCTAATAGCGGTTAAAGAATTTCGGCCGCCGGAGTGCTCGAGTTGGCTTGCAAAGCTGCTCACAACAATAAGAAAACCCGCCTACAGAACAGATCACATTCGGTTCGGTGGCAACAACTAGTTTCAGCGAGTGGCAAACGCAATCGCAAAACAGAAGCAGGTAGAAGAAGGAAAAAGTTTGTTTATACAGTCTGCTTTGGTGGCAAAACCAGCCACCGTAAAACACGGCGCTTTTCAGGGCCATTAAACCTTTCAAAGAAGAGTTATTAAAAGTTTTTCACAATACCAATGCATTCTAAAGTGACATAATATGACATAGATTATAAACTGATTTATTTTGTTTATGCTTGTTCTTGAAGATATTGGTGGTTGGGGTCTTTTAAATTGATCATTCAGTTTTCACAAACCCATGCATGGTTTCCGAATTAAAAGTGGCTTCAAATTACAACATATTGTATGCAGGATGGCATTAACGAATTTTCTCGGTAGCAAGAGCTGCTTTCTTTGGTTGATAACTGATGTTGAAAATTGACTAACTTTACATCTGCATTGTATAGAAAAATAACTAAGGAGCAACATGATGAGCTATGTATTTCCTGCTGCTCTGTTCTTATTTTAAAGGACTTTAATCCGAAGGTCATCCGTCCCTGTATTTACTGTTGGTTTTTCAGAACGCTTATAGCTCGTTTATTTCTCGACAGATCGTAGAGTTCGTCTCCAAAACCTCAGTTCTTTTTTATTTTTATTTACTTTGTTCGCGGAGACTACAAATCTTACAATTCATTCGTCTCCGAAACACGGAAACAGTTTAAGGTACGGTAATGTGCTCAATAGTGAAATATATGATAGTGAATGAGCTGATGACCACCTATGCATCCCCTATTACATAGTGGAGGCGATCTGGCGTAGCGGTAACATCCATACCTCTCACGCTAGAGGTCACGAGTTCAATTCTCACTCCCGACATTCTTCCGAAATGGAAGGTAAAAGTGACGAACCAGCCAAATGTGTTGAAAGTCACTATAATACAGAAATAAAAAAAAAAAAATAAAAAAATCCCCTATCACAGCTATCATTTTGATTGTACGATATGTGCATACCCCGAAAGATGCCCGGCGTTGAACATTTAATAAGTACAAAGCCTTCGGAAAAAAATCAAGAATCAACTATAAGACAGTGAGAAAAAATTGAGAAAGTTTGTAAAAAAACGCAAAAACACAACACCAAAGGTTCTTTTCAGAACCCCCAACATGTTCATAAAGAGTAAACAGTAAACTAATCAATTTTTCAGGTAGATAGGTAGGTATTCACGTAGGAGAAGAAAATAAAATAATATATTTAAAATATATATTTAGCATAAGCTGTCCCCTTTGTATAGTCCTACGTCACTCCGGTTATGTCCCCGACATTACCCACCCGTCTTTTTTATAATGATAAAAAAAACAAAAAAAAACAAACAAAGAAAAAAATTTTTTTTTTCGCATTGAAAACTTGTTTTAATAACAAATTCCTAGCGACCATTCTGCATTGAATATCCAGATTCTCTCGGAGTTCTCGTGAGACACAATTACACTAGACAACTCTTGACTTAGACAGCGCATCTTTCTTTCGATGCAACGCAAACTGCTTCACTTCCGGAGCCTGCAACATTGAAATCGTTTTATTCGGATCATAATCCTAAATCCTTTTTTGAAAAGAAAAAAAATGAAATAGGCTTTATTAGTAGTTGCGGTTGTTTTCTATTCTTTGATTGATTGCACCTCTTCCTACCAATATATCTTAAAGTTTGAAAATATGTGAAATCGTTGGCTGCAGGAAAAGTGCGGTAATGGCAACTGTATGAAATGGTGGGTTAAAGTTGCTAAAACGAAAATTCGTTCTTTTCCATCTCATTTGTTCTAATGCGTATGGAATCCATTTAATCATTTATATAATAATTCCACTATGATAACTGGTATTATGTTCAAAATATTACTCCTTCAAAATCGCTTTTCGAGAACATTCGAGAAAACCAACGACAAATACATATCTGCTTTTCTAATGGTTAAAACGGTACGGCAGTAGAACTGCACAATCTAGCAAAAACTTTTTTTATAATCGTAAAATCACAGCTGAATCAATAAACTATAATCAAATGACGCATGAAATATCATCTAAAGAAACTTATTTGGCAATAGAATCATTCGCCTGCAGAAAATCTCCGAGAAAAAAGTGTCTATCGAACATAGTTTTTATGGAGACTTCTGAAATGATTTAGCACAATTGAATGTTGCTTTTAATGAAGCTAATCATTAAGAAAAATGTGTCGAAAGCATTCCAATGGAGAAACAACCAATGGATTTCGGCATTCTTCTTTACTGAACTTTGGTAGCGAGATACAAGTTCAGATAATGAAGCGAAAATTAGAACAAACAAAACAATATTTTGTATGCCTAAAATGCTCCAATTTGAAACAAAATTATTTTCGATGCGGTTAATTCCATAAAACGTGGAATTGTCAAGTTCAATTTCAAATATAAATTCAAAAAAAAAAACGCTACGCCTAGCTAACAGGAAATGATATTGGAGCCATCTGCATTCGATTTTGCAAATCATTTGAAGCTATCGAGAATCGTCCATGATATTGTTAATTAGCTCTCGGATAGTTATGCGATTGCCGTTTTGATTGAAAACGCGTCAAAGATGGACATCAGCTAAGAGGAAATACACCATATGTCAATAAAAATAGAATTAATAATAGTATTTTGCATTACAGATGCTACGTATAGAATCTCTTGTGATTCGAATAAACACTTAAAAATTATAGAAAAAAAATACCATACACAATGCATATCAGAAATAGTTTTACCATTCTATGAAGCATGATGTATTTTGCTTTTATCAAGATATACCACCGATTACAGGGTTTCATATTAGTGTGTACATCGCTTACTACACTTCTTCTCAATCATGTTTCTACCCCTCGTTTGTTTGTTGATTGAATCTCAAGAAACAGGTGAGTATTCAAAAACTGAGCCGGTAAACTAATGACAACACATTTTAATATCATTGATTCCACACAATTTGTATTTACTAGTTTTTCAGTTTTGATAGTGAACTTCGTAGCACCATACCCCAAAAACAATGAAGAAATGCAAAATACAAAAATCCTACTTACGGGACGTTGAAATTCCTGTTTCGATCAGCACTGCTAAAGTTTTAAAACCAACGGGTTCAAATGTTTCAAACCCAATTCCAAAAGATAAACCGTGTCTTAAAACCGGTAATCCCTCAGTAAAAACTAAACCTACCAACTCGACAAAGTTTCAACAACCAGAACTGCACACTGCATTGAATATTCGTGAAAAAATAGAAAAAGTTAAAACCACCCAAACGAAAGCACCAACCAGCATTGGTGAACTGACACCCAAGAGCAAGAAATTTGTTAGAGATCAGGTAAGGTGCACACATAGATTACGACTAATTTTTTTAAAAATATTTGCTTTGTATAGATCACCAGAAAATTGAACTTCCAACACGATGAGAATGTCTTCAAGAACTTAGTTCCAATGAATGTAAACGATTCGGTACTTATACCAGCCACCAAAAAACCAATCCGTACCAAATATGTGTCGAAAGAAAAACGAGATCCAGAGCCGGAACTTTCAGATTTCTTACGTCCTATTTCAGCGTGTGACATCGAATTCGATCCATATCTGCCCCCAGAACCAGCACCTCGGAGGCCTAACTTCAACAATCTTGATAACATTTTGGACGTTCTAACAAAAATTGATCCAGGGATTTAAATCGAGAGTTTGTTTTGTATAGTATATGTTAATTATTCTTATATTATAATTGTAAAACAAATTTCAATCTATAGCTAAGGCAAACGAGTCTACAAAAGTAAATAAACGAAACAGCTTTAAATCAACTATACTGATCTGTCAAGTTCCGAGTATTGTTTTGGAAAATCTAAAAATAAAGACTATGAAAATGGAAAACCTGCTGCTTTTGTTTTTGTATTATTGGAATCGTAATCCAATTCGGATTCTGATTTTGAAGAGTATATTTGTGCAGACGGCATTAAGCTCCGTGTGCTTTCATTGGGAGGTGAAAACTATTATGGATATTCAGGAGGAATAAACATGCTCTCAAAATCAAAATTGTGAATGAAAATTTACTTTAACGTATCGAATATTTATTTTATGTGAGGAAATAAGAGGGTTTTTTTCCGATATCGCAGAAACATTGAACGAAAACTGTGTCTAACGATGATTTTATATTATAATAGTAATTATTTGTGGAACAAACAGGAAATGCATCGACAAATGGTTAAGTGAGTGTCAGGACTACATGTGTTAGGTAATCAAACAATATGAAGTAAAAGTTGTCATTCAAACTTTTATATTTTTACACTGCACTTGGGCCTTCTGATCTGATAGAGAATAATTTACCTCCCAAGCACTAATATCGCCACCAGACGTCGACACTGTACATTTGTCGTCGCAAATATAAACAAATCAGACTATATAACGCACACCAACAAACCACCGCATTCGTGAAACTGAAAACGTTTTTTTATTACAGAGTCAGTGTGGCACTGACTCAGTTTTAAAAACGAATTCGCTATTAGCTTGTATTCTGAAAACAACCGTTCAACGAAAGGTGAGGGTATGCGGCAGAATTGTTGTAATATTTTTTCTCAATTTGGGAAAAGCGAAATTATTGCCATGCCTAATTTGTCACCATAAATTCATTATCGATACCCTGAATATCAATCCTTTCGCGAATATTTGGAGGACTTTGCAGAAAAGTCAAATGCGCCTTCTAGAACAAACGAATGTCCAGAAAAATCCTCGATGTGAGTGGAGAACGAAGCAGGATCCTCATAACTGGAAGAGAAAATTCAAAAAAAAACTGGAGATTTTTTTGCCTATGGTTTGTTTCGCACGCCAAAAAAACTGGTAATATTCAGGAAAAACTGGAAGGTTGGCAACTCTGGGTAGAGATAGGACAAATCTGGAAAGACAACTTGACTAGGCTACTCTTAGAGCCCCCGCATACTACAGACTTTCTGTCAACCAACAGTTTGGTCGGGTCGGCCTTCTGGTGCAAAAACCGATCCAACTGAATCGGCGTAATGTGTGCACATGCATACCTCTCCGTACGGATTAAGAAGCCGACCAAACTATCGGCCGACAAATCAGTCTGCAGTCTGCGGGGACTGTTAAGGTAATATTATATTATCAGGCACGTAGCGTAACCGGCACGGCACGTTTCATGCAAGACAAATATTATTGCGTGTGTTTCAAATGTGTATGCGTATATATAGCGGAACGGCTCCGGGCATACACAGCACGCTTCAGACAAATGCATGAAGGAATTCTCGAAAAGAATATTTTGCCGGTGCCGGGCACGAACTACATGGGCGAGTAGCACCATACATACAAACCCAACGTCGAAGTTCGTGGTGTGGGTGCGTTCGTCGCTCTTCGGTACGACATCGATTCAATCACCAGTAGCATTTCTCCGCTCCGTCTACGCTGCCGGTCCGTACAGAGAAGTTGCTATGCCTGATGATATTTTTTTTTTTTTTTATATCTGTATTATAGTGATTTTCAACTCATTTGGCTGGTTCGTTACTTTTACTTCCATTTTTGGAAGAATGTCGGGAGTGAGAATTGAACTCGTGACCTTCAGCGTGAGAGGCATGGATGTTACCACTACGCCAGATCGCCTCCTGCCTGATGATATGAATACATCCTGTATTTGTCTGCCGGTGTCGGTACGTGCCGTTTACGCTACGTGCCTGATAATATAAAACGGCCTTTATTCCAATAATTTATTCAGCATAGAATGACAGCAAACTACTGAAAAAATATAAGATGTATCCGGAAGTGCTATAGGTCCTCGTACATAGGATAGACGCACAAGACATGCTCGACGTAGATGTGGATGCTGCAGTGGTCGCAGAGTTGATGGTAAGGTCCCCTGTTGAATCCGTGTGAAATAGAGCAGTATCCAGTGCTTAGTCTGGATAGTACTCGCTGCTCTCTCATTGTCTTGACATCTTCGAACCTGGTGATGAAACCTTTTACTTTCCGCAGAAATTGACTTTATGAAATAAAGTTAACGTTAATAACTATTTTTGCTGCGAAACGATTTAAACGATTTGCATACCAATTAAATCGGAAATTTTCCAAGATTTGTTTGATATGCTATACATTACAATCTCAAAGTCTGTATATGGTTTAAATTGATGAAAATTAGAAGCATTCTCATTTTCCCACACATTTGTTCTGTTCATTTGTGTGCTTTCCCGAACAGAGCTGTCAATAACGGGCAACTTATGCAGCCGCTAGAATAGAAACAACGAAAGGGGATAACGAAAAGAGAATATTTGCGAAGAAAACTCCATCCTTGCATTGTACGTAAGCTGTCGCTAGCGTATAAGTATTGCATCTCCTCTGAGGAAAATTCTCAGGATCTTTCTATTTCCGAAACAACAATGGTCGCTTAAGGTGGCCGTACACTGTTTGCCCGGAGGTCAAATATTTGATATATTTTGACAGATAAAGTTTGATTTGATATTTGTACAAACACTATTTTGTTTGCCACTCTTAAATATTCAACAGTGTTAAACAATGTCAAACACTGAACATGGATAAAATCGACTGAAATGTTCAAGGTAACCTAACCATGTACCGACAGGTTCGAAGAACAGACTAAAAAAGTATTCGAGGCATCCAAAAATTGAATATTTGCTTGTTGTGTTTTGTGTAGCATATATTTGATCAGTACACGTCGACCAAATTTTATCTGTCAAAAAGAGTCAAATATTTGGCTTCGGTCAAACAGTGTATGAGCACCATTATTCTGTTCGGTTTTGTTTTTCATGTTTCCCCACGAGCTGTGAACGCTAGCAAATATTTCACTTGAAGCGCATCTGGCATTGCAATTAACACAACCATCCGAGACAAGGCAAAGCAGGCGAAAAAAGAGAAGAGTGCAAATGATTATAGGTCGCCTCTAGCCAGTCTTCGAAATGCAACCCGGTTCTGATGTGTAATAAGATTTTTGTACCCAGTTGAGCTCCCGCTCCGAAACACAGATGAAATGTTTGGTTGTCAGCGCCGTTTTTGCGCCCAGTTTTACGCTGAATTTCTGGATTGCTCTCTCTGTTGAGATATTTTTCTTAACACAAGCGTAAACGGTTCGTATGGAGACGCGCTGTTGTTTTTATGCTTTGCTTATAACGAGTGAAGACAAAGCAGTCGCTATCATTCAGCTCGCGCAGTCCGAAGACATCGGTCGCAAATTTGTTCGCGTCTATTATAGAGTGGAGATTATACCGTTATCAGTTCGTGGCTGGTGAAGTTATTTCGCCCTAACGGGGTTCTCTTTATTGTGCGAGTGAGGAGAGCAGCAATCACTACCATCGTGAGGAAGAAGTCCTCCACGGCGGACGCGGTGCGTGTGCCGTATCATCGCTGTGTGTGCTTTAGCATCGTCATCGATTCCATCAACGTGTTGTGGTGCGATATACCGTTGCATCTGTGCCGAGCGATTGCCACGCGGTTCGATTGGGACACCGTTTCATTTCATTCGCATTGGTGTGCGATTTAGGTATAATATATATTAGGTTTAGAAATACAAAAAAAAATTAAAATTATATTATTTTATATCTGCCGTAATGGCAGAAGGTCATGTTGACATGGAGATTGAAACTACTGTTTCCTCCTCACTAGCTACAACGGGGGCTGGGAAGTCGCTTAAATGCGTTCCCCCCTCAGAAGATGTCTCTTCAGAGAAAGAGATAAAATCTACCTTAACAAGCCCCCCTCAAGAAAATTGGCAAACTTTTCCTCTTCGCCCCCTCAATCTCCCGCTCCCGCTTCCGCTCTACTACCGAACTTGCCTCCCAGCCCTACTGATCCCGCTCCCGTTCAACAATCGACCTCGTCCTCCCCCTCAGTTGTTTCCTCTCCTCGTGTCAAGGTCTATCCAGACGATGCACTTGGAGCTGGTCCATGGGTTGTTTTTTTCCGGCCTAAACCAAAAGGAAAGTCAATTAATGTCATTCAGGTTTCGAAAGATCTGGCAAGATTATATTCCTCCGTGGTCGAAATCTCTAAGGTTAGACCGAACAAACTGCGTGTTGTCGTGAGTGATCGGAAACACGCGAATGCAATTGTGAACGACGAGAGATTCTCCCTAGAGTATCGCGTCTACATGCCCTCCCATGACGTAGAAATCTCGGGGGTGGTAACTGAAACTGGTCTGACGTGCGAAATGATAAAAGAAGGAGTTGGTAAATTTAAAAGACTCCCGTTGGTGGGTGTTAAAATTTTGGACAGCCGCCAACTAGGAAAAGTATCCCAAGAAGAGGGAAAAACTAAATTCACGCCGTCAGACTCGTTTCGAGTAACTTTTGCTGGTTCCGCTCTCCCTGACTACGTCATGGTGGGCAAATTAAGACTGCCTGTGCGACTCTTCGTGCCAAAGCCCATGACTTGCCAAAAATGCAAGTCAGTTGGTCACACTTCAGATTATTGTGCCAACAAGGAGCGCTGTGCCACTTGCGGAGAGCAACATGAGGGGAAATCCTGCAGTGCGACTGTGCATAAATGTCCATATTGCGGGGGATCCCCACACGAGCTCTCAGTTTGTGAAAATTACAAGAGTCGCTGGGAGAAACAGAAGCGCTCTTTGAAGGAACGCTCGAAACGCACTTTTGCGGATATTTTAAAGGGCGCTTCTCCACTGGCCCAACAACAACAATCAATCAACACACAAAATGTCTTCGCCACGTTGCCCGTTGACGAAATAGAAGCGGACACAGCTAACGGGGGCACACCGTTCATTTTCAAAGGGAATCCCCGGCGCAAAAATGTGACCACTCCCAAAGTTCAAGGACAAGCCCCTCCGGTGATACCCCCTGTTAGCATGCCTAAAAAATCGAGTGCAGCGGACAAGCAAAATCAGGTTCCTCCTGGTTTCCGTGGGAATAATTCACCTTCGAATGGCCCAGCACTCGAGGGGACATCAAAAACCC
Source organism: Toxorhynchites rutilus septentrionalis (assembly GCF_029784135.1). Classification (NCBI taxonomy): domain Eukaryota; kingdom Metazoa; phylum Arthropoda; class Insecta; order Diptera; family Culicidae; genus Toxorhynchites; species Toxorhynchites rutilus. The sequence continues at coordinate 130,864,978 of NC_073746.1, forward strand.
CAACTGTCCCTGTTTTTCCGTCCAGTTCAACTTCCCAATCGGGATTTATAAAGTTGTTTGACCTTTTGGACCAAATCTTCAAGTGTTTTAATGTTTCCGACTCCATCAGAACCATTGTCATTTCAATGCTTCCAGTATTAACAATTTTGCAACAATTGATGCAAACATGGCCCCTCCTTGCAATGATTATCTCTCTTGATGTCTAATTTAAATAGAGAGGTCGGACATATCACTGTTTTACAGTGGAATTGTCGTAGTCTTATCCCTAAATTGGATACATTCAAATTTTTAATTCATAAGTTCAATTGTGATGTTTTTGCTCTGTCCGAAACTTGGCTTTCTTCGCGAGATGATCTCTCTTTCCACGATTTTAATATCATACGCTTGGACCGTGATGACAGATACGGAGGGTTGCTATTGGGTATCAATAAGTGCCACTCATTTTTTCGAATTGACCTTCCACCTATTGGAGGGATCGAAGCTGTTGCTTGTCATGCAAACATCAGAGGCAAAGACCTCTGTATTGTCAGCTTGTATTGGCCTCCGAGAGCTGCGGTTAGCCGCAAACAACTTGATTACATGTGCTCACTCCTTCCTGAGCCACGATTGATCTTGGGAGACTTCAACTCTCACGGAACTGCCTGGGGGAACAGTACGACGACAATCGTTCATTGTTGATATATGACCTTTGTAACAGCTTCAATATGACCGTTTTGAACACTGGGGAAACAACACGTGTACCTAAACCTCCTGCTAACCCAAGTGCTCATGACCTCTCGCTTTGCTCGAATTCTCTATCGTTAGATTGCAAGTGGAATGTAATCCTGGACCCCAACGGCAGTGACCACTTGCCAATCAAAATTTCCATCACCAGTTCGAATTCTTCTGAATCTATAAACATGGCATATGACCTCACAAGACACATTGACTGGAAAAAATATGCGGACGCAATTGCTCTAGCCATCAATTCCAGAGATGGTTTGCCTCCATTGGAGGAGTATAACTTCCTTTCTCGTTTCATATATGACAGCGCGGTTCGCGCTCAAACGAAACCCATCCCAGGTTCCACTTTTCGTCAAAGGCCTCCCAATCCATGGTGGGATAGCCAATGTTCCAAGCTTTATCAGGATAAATCGAACGCGTTTAAAGCTTTTCGGAAACGTGGAACCATTGAGAATTTTCAAACGTATTTGGACCTTGAAAATCAATTTAAAAACTTGATCAAAGGGAAAAAAACGTGCTTATTGGCGAAATTTCGTGGGAGGTTTGTCACGAGAAACGTCAATGAAAAAATTATGGAAAGTGGCTCGAAACATGATAAATCGCTCTTCATCGAATGAAAGCGAAGAATATTCACATCGATGGATTTTTAATTTTGCACGGAAGGTTTGTCCCGATTCCGCTCCTGTGCAAAAAATTGTTCGAGATATACCACAAGATAGGTGCGATCTTGATTCCGAGTTTTCGATGGTAGAATTCTCTCTTGCTCTCCTTTCTTGTAACAATTCGGCTCCAGGAACGGATAGAATTAAGTTCAACTTGTTAAAAAACCTCCCTGATGTGGCGAAACATCGCTTGTTGAATTTTTTCAATCGGTTTCTGGAGCATAATATTGTTCCAGATGATTGGAGACAAGTGCGAATTATAGCTATTCAAAAACCCGGAAAACCCGCGTCCGACTTCAATTCGTACCGCCCAATAGCAATGCTGTCTTGTATACGGAAATTGTTGGAGAAAATGATCTTGTTTCGCCTTGATCGTTGGGTTGAAACGAATGGCTTACTCTCAGATACACAATATGGGTTCCGCAGGGGCAAGGGGACGAATGATTGTCTTGCGTTGCTTTCTTCAGAAATTCAAATGGCTTACGCCGAAAAAAAACAAATGGCTTCAGTATTCTTGGACATAAAGGGGGCCTTTGATTCTATTTCAATAGAGGTTTTGTCAGACAAATTACACTCTCGGGGTCTGCCGCCTCTTTTGAATAATATGTTATATAACTTGCTTTGTGAGAAACAGTTGAATTTTTCTCACGGGGATTCGACAGTAAATCGGGTCTCCTACATGGGCCTCCCTCAGGGCTCATGTTTAAGCCCCCTTTTGTACAACTTCTATGTAAGCGACATCGACAATTGTCTTACACAAAATTGCAGCCTAAGACAACTTGCAGATGACGGAGTGGTGTCTGTCGTAGGATCAAACGAATCCGACCTGCAAGGACCCTTACAAGATACTTTGAACAATTTTTCAACCTGGGCCATTGGGCTAGGGATCGAATTCTCCACGGAGAAAACAGAGATGGTGGTTTTTTCTAGGAAGCATAGACCAGCAAAACCAAAGCTTCAACTTTTGGGTAAACCGATCACTCATGCTATGTCATTCAAGTATCTTGGGGTCTGGTTCGACTCCAAATGTACTTGGGGGGCCAATATTAGGTATCTGAGTAAAAAATGCCAACAAAGAATAAACTTTCTCCGTACAATTACCGGCACCTGGTGGGGAGCCCATCCCGAAGATCTTATAATGTTTTATCGAACAACTATTCTCTCAGTGATGGAGTATGGCAGTTTCTGTTTTCAATCAGCTGCCAAAACACATCTCATTTTTTTATCCCTTTTGTTCATTTTAGGCTCATAAGCATTTTAGCTGTAACAGAGCCGAATTTTAATCGTGTACATGTCACATATTTATCATATCTATAATTAGCACATTACACAGTTGCCATTTTTCGGCTTTAGAGTATTCCCTTCTATACCATTGCAAATGGTACACATTTACACAGTAGCCATTTAGGCGTAAGAGTTTTCTATCTGTTCTTCCATTATCCAGTTAAGACTGGACAGCGGAGACAGTCGTTGATCCATTGTTGAATTATTTATAGAACAGCAGCCCGATGTTTCTTGCAGAGTTGTATGGATGAATCGATCTTATTTCGACCATGGATCGATCTCCATCGCTGATGATTGTTGCGTGGACGTAGTTATTCTGTAACAACACAAAGATGGTCAATGGGGGCCCTGAGTTTTGAACTCACGATCGATCGCTTACTAAACGAACGCGCAACCAATGTGGCTACAGAGACCCCCAAAACACATCTCATTAAACTCGAGCGAATTCAGTATCTTTGTCTCCGTATTGCGTTGGGATGTATGCCCTCAACGCATACCATGAGTCTCGAGGTTTTGGCAGGCGTACTCCCACTAAAAGATCGCTTCAATTTATTATCTCTTCGGTTCCTCATCCGGTGTAAGGTTATGAACCCATTGGTGATCGGAAATTTTGAGCAGCTTATCGAGCTAAATTTTCATTCAGGATTCATGAGCTCATATCATGAATTCATCTCCATGCAGGTTGATCCTTCTTCGTATACTCCCAACCGTGTTTGTTTTCCTGACTACATCAATTCCTCTGTACATTTTGATCTGTTCATGAAGGAGAAAATCCATGGAATTCCAGATTATCATCGATCGGGGATCGTTCCTACGATCTTCAATGCAAAGTATGGGCGTGTCAATTGTGATAATATGTACTTTACTGATGGGTCCTCTATGAATGAGTCCACAGGATTTGGAGTGTTCAACGAAATTTTTAGCACCTCCCACAGTCTTCAGAATCCTTGCTCTGTGTATATTGCTGAATTGGCAGCAATACATTGGGCGCTGGACAGCGTCGCCTCACGACCTGTTGACCACTATTACATTGTAACGGATAGTCTTAGCTCTGTCGAAGCTATCCGTTCAGTGAGGCCGGAAAAGCACTCGCCGTACTTCCTTGAGAGAATACGAGAAATTTTGAGTGCTTTAACCAGACGCTGTTATGTCATTACCTTTGTCTGGGTCCCTTCACATTGCTCAATTCCGGGTAACGAGAGAGCTGACTCATTGGCAAAGGTAGGTGCAATTGAAGGCGATATTTATCAGCGTCAAATCGCTTTCAATGAATTTTATTCTTCAGTCCGTAAAAATACCATCGCTAACTGGCAACGTAAGTGGAACGAAGATGAATTGGGTCGGTGGCTTCACTCGATTATCCCTAAGGTTAGCCTCAAACCATGGTTCAAAAGTCTGGACTTAAGTCGGGACTTTATTCGCACCTTCTCTCGACTCATGTCCAATCACTGTTCGTTAGACGCGCTACTCTTTCGTTTTAATCTTGCCGATGGCAATATCTGTGCTTGTGGCCAAGGTTACCACGACATCAAACACGTTGTTTGGTCGTGCGAGGAGTATCTTGTTGCCAGATCGAATTTAGAAAACTCTCTTCGGGCTAGAGGAAGGCAGCCCAATGTGCCGGTGAGAGATGTGTTGGCTCGGTTAGACCTTGATTACATGTCCCAAATATATGTCTTCCTAAAAGCTATCAGTCTTCGTGTGTGATTGTCCTTATATCCTTATATTCTCCTTTTCCTTTTCCTTCGCGAGAAATCAAATCCCTTCTTACTAACAATAGAATAAGGTGAAATGTAAATATATGCTAGATATAAGATAGGCTTAAGAATTGAGTATGATGAATGTGAGTGCGAATGTGAGTGTGAACATTGTCAACATATCCTTATATCCCATCCTTTTCCTGAAACAAAATGTCACCCTTCTAAACTCGAGCAAGCCGCGAGTAATCGGTTCTCTACTTCATTAACATTAGAATTAATAAAAAATGTTTATATATACTTATAACTATACAGATAGGAGTTTGGCTCCTTTAAACTTATGTAACTGAGCCTGTAAAAATAAACGATTTAAAAAAAAAAGCAGTCGCTAGAACTTGATGTGTATGTGTGTGTGTATAAAATGGGGCGCGCATCACATAAGTGAGAAGAGAAGTTTAGTATCTGAATTCTGCGCCGGGTACATTTTGCGCTGTCGTGTTTGTAAAGAGAGAGAATACGTGTTTGTTTTGAACTCGCGCTGATGAAAATTAAACTCAAGCGCAGAGCTGCGTATGTTTTCTGAAGACTGCTTCTAGCCATCAGTGTTTGGCTTGGTGTGTGTTGCTTGCTTCCGTTGCACGAAACTTAGAGCTTGTTCATTTCCTGTACATGTGAATAGCACACCTTCGATACTTTCAGTTACCATTCGTATTTGCTCTCGTGCGCATCGGCTTGGTTCTGATGCAACAAGCTCCTAGCTTTGTTGACGGTTTTGACCGAGAGTCGAGAAACGATTTTTCATAAACGGTCATTCTCGCGATGTTTCATTTTTATCGCTGCTGTGTTTGATGCTTGTTGAATGGCAATGCTCGGAAGATGCCTCTCGTAAAATACTCAGTACAATGCGTGCATTGATATAAAGAAGCACATTGCGACATATGGCCAATTAGTATATTGTTCTGGCAAAGGCAAGAAAGGATTGTTGCTTCTCGAAATGATTCTACAAAACCACGCAAGCCATTAAACATTTTCAGGGTCCCCGGAATTTTTTACTAAAGAGTTATTTATGAAATTTAGACTTAGTCCTACGTCCTAAGCGGTCGTGTCTCGGATACAACCCCTCGAATTTTTTGCGTTTTTTTAAAGTTGAGTCTTACTTACACTTACACTTTTTTATCATGAACTTTGTGTGAAATTTTTGGTCAAAACATAATTTTACTAAAACACATCTGTCTATCGAGTCGAAATACCGTTGCAGGGAAAGGCTTTTACCAATACAGATAATAAAAAATCTACCAATGTAAAGCTATTAAATCGAATGACTTGAGAGCGCGCCCAATGGTGATGAATTTTGCGAATACCATTAACAATAAGGCGGAAAAGGCCATCATATCCTTGGGGAGATTGGAATACCATGATTGCTCAAAGCACCCTTGAATTCGATATTCGAATTTTATCTTTTGTTTATTTGAACTAAAAACATTCAACTGAGGCATCTTGATCATAATACGCAAGTCATGAATACACTAGTTAGTATCAGAACTCGGAATCTCCGAAAATGAAAAATGAAAATCTACTCTCCTCTTAATAGCTTTGCTTCGATTAGGACTACTCCGGCATTCGCCGTCAACATAATCCGAATTGACTAGAAAATGAATTGACGAGCGTTGAGAGCGAGGATGACTGATGAACTATTCTAGTCAATGGTTATTCTAATTGACGTGACAAGCCGGGTGTTTTGATTGGTGCTAAGATCGTTAGGAAAATCTCAAGCAGAGCAGTCAGTGGAGAACCCGATTCAGGACAAAAAAAAGGAAAAAATTCAGAGGGGAACTCCATATGTTGACTTCTGTCAGTTCAATAGGGGTTCTATTAGGACGTCACCAACGTGGACGTGACTAATGAATACAAACCTACCTCTTCATTCAACCTGACTTCAATCCACACTTTACTCTCCCTGACATGAATCTTCTTTCCCGCGTACACAATCTTATTTTTATGTCCATGTAAAGTGATACGAAAACTTGATTTCTGATGCAAAAACAGGAAGTGTGTTATATCTATGGTATAACCGCAAGGGTGACGTAGGACTATCGTTGATTTAGAGATCATTTGTTTGAAGTTGAATCTAAATCCATTCTGAATGAATGAATAAATGAATATTTGGGAGACTTCGAAAACGAGAGCGTTACGTTGGAGGCACAAGGTTTTATGCATCCAATATAGGATACGAAAAACCTTGTTCTGAAGAATAATCTTCAGAAGCTAACCTGCTAACTGTACTTGATTGACAAATCACAAACCCAAATGTATTATATGGATATTTTATGGATAGAAAACATTAAAATAAACTCTTTCACGTGAATGTAAATTTAAATTCCCAGAGTAACTGGCAGATTATTTTCACTAACGATTAGATATTTCCACATTTTCCTCGATACTGGAAGCCCACCAGTGGTTAATACTAACTCGATAACCACCTGTTAATAGTACTTGATTGAAAAATATTTGGTCACAGTGTTACATGAATAGAAAACATTCAAATAAACTCTTTCACATGAATGTATTTTTAAATTCCCAGAGGAACTGGCTGATTATTTCCCAGCAATGATTAGATCTTTCCGGAACTTTCTCGATGCTGAATGGCATCCAAACGGAAAGAATTCTGCGCGTGTATGTGTCGATCCTTCGCCGTCCACCTCCTCTAGCACGTTAGGCAACGATGTTGTCTTGTCGATGTCCTCACGGAAAATGAATGTGTCTCACCACCAGAATATCGCTTAAGTATGCTTTTTGTGTGTGGTTGAATCGAGAGAAGGTGTGGTTTACGATGGCAATTTGGAAGGCAAACTAGAGGGGAATGAACTCTCTGAGCTCGGAACTTTCGGCGACTGAGCAATAATCGATTGCGGGCGCATACAATATTGGATACGGAAATATCCTACTGATGGGGAAGAATAATCTTCTGAAGCTATCCTGTTAATTGCGATTGATTGAAAAACCACAAAACCAAATGTATTTGATCACAGTGTTACATGGAAAGAAAACATTCAAATAAACTCTTTAACATGAATATATTTTGAAAATTCCCAAAGGAACTGGCAGATTATTTTCAGTAACGATTAGATATTTCCACATTTTCCTCGATACTGGAAGCCCACCAGTGGTTAATGCCAACTCGATAACCACCTGTTAATAGCCGCGCGTGTATGTGTGTAGCGATGTCTTCCCAGGGAACCGTTTGTGGCATCACTCTCCTCCTGATAGATTCCCTTCTGGCCTAGGGTGCACAAACAGGCTCTTGGTGACACCGTTCATTCGCGCTTTCATGATAAATAAAGAGCTTCACCGCAACAGCGACAACATGCTCCAATCGCTGTTCAATTAGAACTGAGTGGATTTCCGAGCGCCGCTCGCTTATATACCGATTGGTGATTTCAATAGCCTGTTTTGAAAGCAATTTTAAGACTATTGAAACAAGTTTTTGGAACAAAAAGTAACAAGTATATAACGCGTAGACATTTTATCTTTCGAATGAAGTGTTTATCATACCATTTCGTTCAGTTGTTTAGGAGCTATTAACGCTCAAAATCTCGGTCTCCGGCGTAACGCTTTCGTTTTCGAAACTTTGATTTTACACCCCGGTATAGAAATGAAAGACGTAGTCCTACGTCAAAAAGTAGTTACACCATTGATGGACAGTTATTGGAACTTAGTTCCAATCAGTTATCAGTTATCAGATATGCTATAAAGGTCCTCGCGTTAGTATCAATAAACAGCGTGCGTGCAGGGAGGTATTCTAAACAAAATTTTAGTTCACTTTGTATCCGAGTTCAATTTTGTGAAAAAAAAACATACAGAAAAACGAGTTTATATCAACAAAATTCTCAAATTTGTTAGTGTTCCTGAACACAACACTGCACGCTATTTTATATGTGTGAGTAATGTTCATGTACGATACAAAAAAAAATATAGTTCACCTGTGGTATATGTCAAACCACGTTGAAGCTCATTTCCAAATCGATACGAAGGCTGACTGATGACTGATGATGAATTAAAGAGGTTTCAAACTTTTCAGTTCATTCGCCTCTGAATACGAAGGCGAATTTCTTCATATTCCACTGACTATCCTCAGGTCAATATGCCTTTGTTAGCATGAACCACCGGAAATTAGTGCTAGAAAAACATTGTAATCGTTATTGCTTTGTTATTTCATTTAATGTTGTTACAATTTAAAAATGGAGGGCATTTTCGGATTCAAAATATCGGTGTATCCCGAGTACCTCTAGTTAGAATGGATGTATTTTATTTTGTCGTAAAAAGTTACATATTCTATATGCGCATAAAAGTAAATATGAAATTGTTGCACTGAAATAAATGCCTAGATATGTGAAAGTCATGGAACCGAAATTTCATGCTGCCATAAAGTTTGCGCGCTCATTTCGTTCCTCACAAAAAAAGTTTGAAAATGAAGTAATACTACAATGAATCGAATAATCTTGACAGTATTTTGCTTCCGCAATACATCATTTGATAATCTTGGCCATATATTGATTTTGTAATTAGAAAAATATAGCATATATGGGCTTGGAACCCGCGGGCTGACGGAATATTTAAATAACATGTAATCTGTAACCATTTTCCTAATGCTAATGAAACTTATGTTTAATTGCTTAACATGTTTGTCTTCCGAGAAATATCGGTAAAATTTCAAATATTCCAATGTTCGTTCTCATCGCTTCTTCCTTTTTATATAGGGATTCATCACCTTCATTTTGTAATCTTTTCACGATTCACCATTAAGACGCTAATAATTCATTTGTTACTTTTTGTATTCATCTTTTTAATGCATTTGTTTTTAAGATATAACATTCAATGTGTCCTGAAAACTCATTGTTAATTTTATCGCATGTTGATTTAGACATTTTATGTATCATCTGATAAAAAGGGGGAAGATTCGCTAAGGAAGTATCGACGGGGAAAATGGGATATAAGTATTACTCCTCTTTGTTTCATATACTTGTTTCTCAGTAAATTCATGTTTCTTCAAATGCTGAACTTTTTCGCTACGAATACAAATCCAATGATATTAGATAAGCGAATATGATACATTCAACTAGTATTCTTTTGTTATTGACAATCCTAGCAATGCTAACAGTAAAGTTGGAACCTACGACATTAATTTGGTGGTTATTATTAGCGATTGTTTTGTATATAGTGCTTAAAACTGTGCTGTAAAGTCGGTGGCGCTTCTCTTGGTGGTACCGGTTATACTGAGAGACTTCTACACCAAGTTGTCGTTTGTAGAAGAGAAACAGATCTAGCGAGAAAGCTTTCCACCTAGTGTTGTTGTGAATTATTCTTCTTTTTCCACCAATAATAAAATCCTCTTCAAAATTCGCCGCATTGCTGCAAAACACCTCGCAGCGTGTATTGTAGAACGTAAAAGATGATGGTAAAATTTTTGTGCACACATCGCATACTATCACTGCAAATACTATAATGACAACCACTAGTACTTGACCAATGATTTGCCGATACATATCGAAGCAAATACTACCACAGTAGCGATGGAGGATATCGTCACTAGAAGCTTCGCCCCGCAATGGGGCGGAGCGGGAATGCTTGTTGTTGATCGGTAATGTGTTATTATCAAAATAATAACTGGGACAATGTGAATCAAAAGAGGCATCAGAACAAAAGCGAACAAATAAACCGATCGCTCGTCGTTCGTTTGCCACGTGGTAGTCAATTTCAGGAGATTTTGTTGCGCCACCAGGAAAACAGAACTAGCGGTGAGCACTCTTCAATATTCAGCACCAGCACAAAGGAAATCATCTGCAGCAGAATGATGGCGAACAACACAGCCGGAAGATCGAACAACTGCTTTAATTGGCCGCCGAAATTGTCGTTATTTTTGCTCTCACCAACTTGTTGAAAATAGCCCTTGATTCCGGATTTATCGGGATCTATAGTCATCTTACCAATGTCGTTTTTGTTTTTGTTGTTGTTGTTATTGTTGCATTCATTATCATCGACTTCGCAGTATAAGAAGCTCTTGGCAAAATTGAACGAGATTAACAGCGGAAAAATGTTGAGAAACAAACGGAACAAAGCGATTGGTGAAATTACAAAAGAGAATGGGGAAGGACGTACGATAAAAACGGGAGATTTAGCGGAGGAGGAGGAATTGAAGGACTGGGAAGGAATTTGGGAAGCGAAAAAAGCCCTTTCGAGGACTAGGCACGGTAAACCTCAGCTTGGGTATTTGCAGTATTGAGCGTAAGTCAAATCGTAGGTGGCGAAACGCGAGAACTGAATATCATGACGCTTCCATTGATCGATCGTTGCCAGGTGCTCGAGCTCGCGAGATGCATTCGCTGCTGAAGATGTCTGCAATGAGAAAAAAAAATGAGGTTGGTTTAAAAATATTGAGCGAATGTTTTTGCAAAACAATTCAATTTGTCTTGAACAATCTATAAACTTACCTTATTTGCAAAAATAGTAACAATAAATTTTCCAGGCTGGAAGGTTTGAATCACACGTTCGATCAAATCGCCATAGCTGGAAGAGGCGACGTTGCTTTCGAAGCTGACATATGAAAAATCTGGTTCAGGAGTAATGTGGATCGTCATGTAGCATCCCTGTAGGTGAAAGTATTTTTAATGTAGGAGTGTATTTAAAATCAATCTAGGGATACATGCATGTCAGTCAACGAGTAATATTTCTAACAAAAAAGGAACAACTTCACACTTCGAACTTTTCCTAAATTTTTAATGTCTAGTGAACTTGTTGATTTTGTAATTTATTTTATAAACAATTTTTTTCGTTTCCGTTTTTTTTTGAAATTTATTATCCGGTCAATGTAAAGGGAGCAAGCAAACCATTTATCATGACAATGTCATGCGAAAATGCGAAAACAGAATAGAATCTGAGAGAGGTTGGCGTCGACATCATGCCTCATACCGTATGAGTCATACGGTATGAGGCATGATGTCGACGCCAACCTCTCTCAGATTCTATTCTGTTTTCGCATTTTCGCATGACATTGTCATGATAAATGGTTTGCTTGAAAGGGAGCCAAGTATCCATGTAACGAGGATAGGGTATCGAGGCGGCCCACCAAGATAACGCGATTGGAGTCGACCGATCCGCCGATCCGCCGTCAGAAGTGTCCGGTTAGTTTGAAACACGGTATCACAGAGCGTCTTATACCTATGATGTTTTTCCACATCAGAATATTTCTAGCTCACTTGTGATCTAACAATTTTCGGAGCGATTGTTTCTGTAGCAGTTGTTTTCTGGAGCGATTTTTTCCGGGAACCGAATTGTACGGTACTCAGTATAAACAAAAGTTGTCATCCATGCTTGAGGAAAGGCTTAATGTAAAGTTCCATGTATTCCGGGAGACACTAGTTCCAAGTTACAATTCGAAACCGGGAGACACTGCATATGTGCATAAAGCGAATAAAGGATTACGTTTTAGGAACAAATAAATACATCTTTACATAAAAATAACTACCTATGAATAAATTTTCCGTTTCGAATGGATGTCGTTTAATAGAGTTTAATAGAGTACCATGTTTCAGGAATTTTCAACAGATCCTTTTCTGATAAGAATTGAACAACTACTTAGGAAAAGACCCAAATTACCTAATTGCAACCTTTTTAGACATGAGCTTCAAATCACTATTAAGACTATTAAGGAGTTCCTGAAACGAAAACAGCCGAAACGAAATACACTAAACTCACGACACCTTTTGGGACTGTTTCAACGAAATGGCAATTAAAAATAATAGTTAGAGTCGCGTTCAGAAAAAAATACCATTTCTAAGAAAATCGACCGCTATGTGAAAACATTCCGAATCGATCGCAATCACGATCCTTACATTTGGTGCTCATTAAAATCTGAGCAGTCAATTGGGGACAAGGATTGCTAGAGTTTAAATTTCAGCTCCTCGCAGTGGTATTACAGCGAAGAATATTCTCTGAAGTTGGCCTTGTGTACGAAGCAAAGCGTAATCGGTTGTCATCATCAACTTCGGAAAATTTGTTATTTATTCATCATAATTTACCGCTGGTTAATTTTGAGTACTATTCATAAATTAATGTCATGAATAATATTAATTTCATTTTGAAAAGAAAACTGGCATTTCAGTAATAAAACCTTATTTTTAATTATGTATAAATGATTTTACTGATATACTAGCTAACTAATGAGCTATTTTGTTATGATCTATGTTGTGTTTATGAGAAATTAATGATTTTTCTAATATCCGGTATTCAGCCGGATAGTAGATCACAACCCGGTATCCGGCTGGATAGTAAATATTGGCCCGATACCGGATAGGTACCGGATATCCTATCCGTTTCTCTCTAGTAAATACTTATCTAAAGTTTACACAAAAAAATCTTGTTCATCTTTCATAGTCTCGTATCATTATCATTAAAATTATTTCTTTATAATAATTATCATTAAAAATTATTCCTATTCCTATGTCACTCGACAATGCTATATGTAATAATTTGATTAACGCAATTTTTCATGTTTTCTGTTGGGACTCAACCTAGGTTCCATCGAAGATGATGATGATGATGGTCCCGCCACCTTCCTCTACAGAGGTTTGAGCTTTGAAATCAGTTTACACTGAAATATTTTTACGCGACTGTTGCGTGCACGCTAACAGTAAATAAATAAAAATCGCTTTAAAAAATCGCGTAATTTCGAGCAAAACGCTTAAATAAAAATCGCATAATTTCGAGAGAATCATGTATAAAAAGATTCCCCCCATCACAAGCGCGCGTTCGTCACAACCACACTCGCAAACGCTATCGCGCAAAATAAAATCACGAAAAAAAATCGTTTAAAAAAAGAATCCAGAGTAACCAAAAAATTAGAAGTGGGTTATACCTGTGATATAACCGCAAGGTGGACGTAGGACTAACATTGGTTTAGCAATCAATAAGTAACAAGCATATAACTCTTAGACATTTCCCCTTTCGAATAAAGTGATTATCATACCACTTCGTTTAGCCAGGAAATAATTACGAACGCTCAAAGGAGGAATCAATTCCTCCTCTGAAAGCATTCAATAATAGAACTGCTGCGTTCGTCAAATAATGCGACTCCGTTCAGTCCGACTGCAGAATTTTTGAATTGAGAGAGAAGAACATAATGCATAGGCGCGTGAGCGTGACCATGCTTATCTCACATCGCCACTAAATGGATTTCTGGTTCGATTCGATTCTATGTTTTTAAGAGGCTTTATTGGATTTTCGAGCGGGTGCCAGCTTAAATACGGATTTGTGTATTGTTTTCAAAGTCAAAATTTGTTCAAAGTCTGTTTTCAAAGCTTAAAAGCTTAAAAATCTATTGAAACAATTTTTAACTCTTAGACATTTAGTCTTGGACATTTTGTCTTTTGTATGGAATGATTATCATACTATTTCGTTGCTCCAGAGCAGAATTATTATGCGCTTGAAGAAGAAATGGATTCCTTCTCAGAATAACAGAGCAAAAATAATATCCTTTTTCCGACAACGACAACGACGCTGCTTCCATCGATGTAATTTCTTCGATATGGTGAAATATTCACTACATCATCTTAAACATTTCGTATTCTTCACTATCAAATATATAGTCAATGGCACTCATCAGTATTGAATTATCATCGATACCTCGATTTTCGCTATATGTTCGGCTGCAGAAACGAAACGGAATTGGGAGAGAAAAGCATAATGCATAGGCATGTGGGCGTGACCTTCTCCGGCTCACATCGTAATTACAATTAAATGAATTTCCGAGCGGCGCTAGCTTATATACGGATATGTGTGATTTCAATAACCTGTTTTCAATGCTATTTTTAAGCTAGTGAAACAAGGTTTTGGATCAATAATTAACAATCATATAACTCTTGAACATTTTTTTTTTCGAATGAAGTGGTTACGTACCACACCGTTCAACCGGCAAAGAGTTATGACGCTCAAAACCTTACACTCAAAGCGCCACTCTCTCGTTTTCGAAACATTGAACTTACACCCCGGTACAGAAATGAAAGACGTAGTCCTACTTCAAAAAACGAATTGATTACAGATATAAATTCACAAAATTGTAATTTTATTTCATTATCAAAAGACAAGCCAATATTCAGTCATGTCCGCCACAGAGCCAATACAGTGCCTCTTAAATTCTGTAAGTTTCGTTGCGCATTTAATATGTCTTGGAATCGAGTTGAAAACATTTATTCGTTTGAAGTACAATGAATTTTGTGAAGCACATGACAAGAAATTAGGTGTTCTTGTTTCATTCGCGTTTAAACTCGATCACGTAAATGTAGAGGTAGCAAACTGTGAACTACTTTGAAAATAAACACCATGGTTAAATAAACAATTATTTACTTCATGGATAACTATTTTAGAGTGTCTAGCATCGAAGATGACAGTGTTTGCCAAATGATCCATTCACTGAAAAAATCGCTTTCGTTCGTTCAAATATGATCATACACAAATCATTTCCCCCAGCGGCATCCTATTGTTGTTACGTGCTGCAAATCACGACACAAAAGAGAATGAGACAACTCCGCATCGATTCGCACTTTAGGATACACCGACACGCAAGCAGAACCATCATATACGCTTTCGGTGCAGAAAGTTTATTTTCTTCTTTGCCTCTAACATATGCATATCGACCTCTCCATGCATCATGAAACAGCAGGATCGTACGGACTACGCAAAGCGAATGATTCATATTCAGCTAATATAGCAAATCCTGATTGTTAAGTCTCAGAGAGTGCAAACTATATGATTATTTAGCTCGATAGAGGCTAAGGGAAAGGTAGACAGATCATATTTTCCATTTTTAACGCCGCTATCCCTTGAAATATGTATATTCATATAGACCGCATGGTTTTACTAGCAACACCGCTCTCTTTTCCCATTCCTTGTTCTCCGCAAATGGTGACCGAAAGATGACGTAATTTTACTTGTATCATTTATTGCTTTGCACTTGCCTGTGCAGTGGGTTTCGCTATAGTAGAGCGGGACGATAAATTCGGTTCAAACTTGTATGCAGGCTTCGAAAATGGTTAGCGATGTTCGATACAGCTCGAATATGCAAACAACAGTCTTCGTTCCTCTCTTGGTTTAATCATGTAACACAAGTGATTACTGTCATTCATACAAGTATCTGAATGATCCTCTCATATTTGGTTATATGTTCGTGAGAGGTTACTTGCATGACGCATTGTGTATCATTCGATTTTAATCGAAATCCTGGAAACACTGGAAGATGGAGAAGTAAACCTATTAAATATTAGAACTTATTTGTGTGAAAACTTCCAAATCTACAACTACTATTAGCAGGATGTTTTATTTCGTCCAATTCAATGGATTGATTAATCAGTGAAACACTGTTGACGAAATAAACGTTATACTTGGAAACTATAGCAAGTTCAGACTATTCAGGTGTGTTCTAGTTATGGACCGCGGTTTGCTATCACTAGGTTTCAGTAAAGATTTCAAAATTTTCCATAACTTTTTGCTGTTGTTTTGATGCTGATCAATCTTCCTCTGAATTTTCTTAATCAATTGTGAATATCTATTGCGTGTACATGTTCCAATGATTACCACTATTTGTTCTACAAAAGCTTTTGTACCATTTGTCCCTCTCACGTTTGAGGCCCAAAAGATCCAAATTGTACCAACTGTTCGAGTTTTTCAGAGATACGTAACTAGCTGATTTATACACATTTTCAAGACATTAATTAGAACAGCGGCTGGTTCATCTAAGGCTATAACATCATATTTAATAATAGTTCAATCAGAGAACATTTTTTGAATTTGCTTTTTCCCACCAGAAGATTATTTGTTTTTCCAATTCATGAATTGAATTGGAAAAATGCATTGGATTGAAAACTTTCAGCTTTGCCGAAAACCAAACATATTCATGCCATGTTCCTAAGTTTCTGATAATTAGAATCTGTCACCCTCGATACACCACTTACATTGTACTATCAAGAATCAAACTTGATTGGCAACTGGCAACTTTTTTCTATTAGATTTTAAGAGGCGTAGCACTTAAGGCTTTTGCCTCAGCAATACCTGGCTACTATTTTGTGAATGGTTGCAAAATCAGTTTGTGTCGGAAGTTCGTCAGTTTCTAGCCAAAAATAAAATCTCAACCTGAATCCGCTGTATTGACTGGAATGCGCATCGGTAATTGGTGCTATTTATAAACATAACAATTGAAGCCTCATATCAACAGTCCCGCTGTGTCCAACTGTGAACATTCGAACAATAGGAATATTCTGACGCCGAAAAATGGGACATGTGTTGAATTGCTAGATGAGCCTTATAATAAAAATAAATAGATGGGATAAAAAAAATCATAATGTTATCGAACATTTGGATTTCATGTAATTATTTTTTTGTAAAAAAGGTCAATGTCTCCTTGATGCGCGCCAAATGGAAAGCGCAGCAAGAACAATGTGAGGCTCAACGTGTTAAAATTGGTCATCTGAAAACTGTCACTTTATGCACAAAGTTTCAAAAAAATCGAAGTAGGTCGGGACTTTTGTTGTGTTGTTTAACGTGTCCATGTAATAAATATAGTGATAAATGTTCTTGTATAACCGTTGCAAGTTGCACTAAAAATAGTGTTGAAATTGTAGTGTACCATAAAAATATTTATGGTCGGTAAAATGCGGGTTCACCCTTTCTTTATACGGACTATCGATGAAAAAGACTTTTGAAATTGAAACGAATAAACGGAACATATATTTCAAATATATCACATTTTCATTATATCACCCGAAAGTAATAAATAATCGAGACATTACGTTTTGCCTAATATGAAATTGAAATTGAGACCTTAATTTTTCGTTACATTTTTTCGTAGAGGGATCCCCCTATAAGACGTAGTCCTACGTCAAAACAACATAACAAAATTTCTCCACGAGCATTCCGTGCTCTTCGGAGTGGAAAGTTCCTTCTGAATGAAATAAAAATGCTATACACTCCACGGCCCACAGGAAACTATGGAGAACGAAAGTGCTTTACCGCTAGCGCTCAAAGGAATCATAAAAGAAACAAAAACATGGCTTTTATGGCAACATGCAACATCAAAACGGACAAACACGTTGAAGTTCAGCAGGGAAAAAGCACACTTCAGTGCATACCAATTGGATAAGACAGAACAAAGGACACTCGTAGAGAAAAGAACCCAATCATAGAAGAAGGAATAAAGGCTGGTTAAATTAGACGGAAAACAGCAAAAAAAACATCGAAACACACACACACACAGTTATCTAAATGGAACCAGAAAAACTCAACCCAGCCGCTGTTAATAGCATTTGCTCTCACACTTGATTGTTTTCATATGATAGTGGAACATTAGCCTACCTCCTTGTGCTTTTTTCCGCACTATATGATTTCCCCAGGATGATGTGACGGGTGCATTGGAGGGAACAACGGATTGGGTAAAAAGAACCGACAGAGAGTAAAATAAGAAGATAATTAGCAAAGTTTCATCCAACTGGCGCTCTAGTTTTCATGGGTATTTTAGGGGGACTTTTGAGCGTAATGTTTCGAATTCAAATGATACTTACACACTTGGCAACTCCGTTCATGGAATAACCGCACGGATCGAAAAGATAATCATCGATAACCATTCCTGGAATGAGCTTATGAATACCCGATTTCTGGAAAAGGAAGCAATCATTCAGCTTTATACTGTGACCAGTGAAAATACAGAAATTGACAAATTACCTGAGTTGCATCCATAGCCGTGTCACAGACATCTTTGGTAAAGAGTGCCATAACTTTAGGGTCGAGATCAGTCATAAGAATTTCAATGGTCTGATCCGGATCAGGTAACTGTTGAGATTCGAACAGACTATCCGAGCCAATGTTTGTTGTTTGATTACCGCTGTTGTTGTTGTTATTGTTATTAAACATTCTTATTTTATCGGAGCCCCCTCCCCCGCGGCTCAGCGTGTAGAGATGCCAGCAATCACGATTAAGCGCGCCCAGGCTATAGGCACGTCCATCCTCAAAAAATGAATCCAGGAAGGCAACTTCTTCCTCGAAGCCACGGTGGGGAGAAATCTGCAGTTCCGGCCGTTTGTAGTTCTTGCGCGAGTAGAACAAATCTTCTATCTCGCTGTAACCGGCGATTTCCGATGCAAGACGGAGCAACGGTTCGAAGCACTGTAGCGGTGTCGTTGTACCGCACGTCTTCAAAATCCAGCGACGTTTCGACACGAACATGCTGCTTTCGCTATATGGGTTGCGATGAAATTTTGCCAACGACGCGAAAGGAACATGAAAATAAAGAGAAATAAAAATAGACGAAAATTAATGATTGTCGGAGTGTCGAATATTTGGCTCGCTTAAATTGGAAGACTACCATAAACAGTACCCCGGAAATTTGCCAATAATCAAATAAGCACACAAAACTTCAATCGGCGTGTTTTCCAACATGAGTTATATTTGTATCTGCTTGCCGATGACCTCCAGCAAAAAAAAGAAACGCGTGAAGATTTTTTTTAATCCCTGGCTCGTTACCCTTTGAAATCCTTTAAGTGAATTTATAATAAACACGCCAATTGTGCCCATTCATTCACTACACGTGCAATGCGGTATACAACAAACATGATTTGTCACATTTCACGAAAACTTAACCGCAAACAATTCTTATTACGCTGGTTCTAAGAGAGTCTATCTGTATCGAAAAGCCTGACAGCAATCTTATTCAAAGATGAGTGTTAATATTACAACATATAGGAAATGTGGTCAAATCACCATCACTATAAATTTCAGATTTGAAACACGTTCACCTAGGAAATAATTCATCATTTATCTACTGGTGAGCTCGAAGATCGTGTTGTTTGATGGTGTGTCAAAACGTGTTTGTACTAACATTCCAATTTCTTCTTATCAGCTGTGACTCTCGAGCTGATTATAATTTCCGCATGCTAATTCAATTAGAGCAACATTATTTCGAAGTGAATGGAATCACAAATAATAAAGTAATATGTTGCCTAAATCGATCAAAAATAATCTCTACAGAATTCTGATTTGTTATACGGTTTTGGAAATTTCATTAATTTTTTAACCCATGTATTGCAATAACAACAGCGCATATCAGAAGGCAAAGTGTTGCTTGCGCTAAATCACAGACAAATGAGACAACAGAAATAAACGACCAACATACAAAGCGCGACAGCTTTTTTACAAAGAAAAATAATATAAACTGTAATAAAAAACGACGCACGTGTTTTTGCGCATGGGTTGCATTCCTAGAGCGTGTTCATTTGAAATGAGAGTTCAGCGTTTTCCTAAAAGTCGAAACAACATGTTATAGCTGTCGTGGATAAGCATGGTAACCTCGACAAACGTATAACAATAAGGGGTAGGTGTCTAGCTGTGAGAAATTCACATGATTATGTTGATTTTTAATTATCACACGACCGTTCACACTTTTACGTAGCCGACTGGTTGGCATCACATATTATAATGCCGGGGGTTCAGGTTCAATTCTCGTTCTGGTCAAGAAATTATCTTCCGATTTGCACTATGTTCACGTGTATTCTAGAGCTTGTCACACAAAATATCAGTTTTTTTGCTTTGTATGTTTGTTCTTGTTATTGGTCTTAAGCATTCGTATTTATTATTTCTGTGTTTCTCGTCAGAATTGTACTACAAGCAGATTTGTCTAGATAAGAGTTCAGAGGGGTATGCTAGTCCAGAAATTAAAAAAAAAATCGAAATTCTTCTTATTTCTGAATTTTAGACATTCAAGAATATACCATAGAAAGGATTTTTCGAAAATCCCATTATTTACCGAATTATAGTCTTTTTGATGATGCGGTATCTAATCTAGAACGACCTTGACACAAAACTTAAAACGCGTTTTTCTCGAATCTCCTTCTTCATAAATGGCTCTCGGTCACAGGAGCACTTTTTCTCGAATCTATTTTTTTTTTTTCAAACTGGCGTATATGATATCTCAAGTTTTGCTGAACAGATTTACTCCAAATTCAATGTGAATAAATCTTTATACATCTCTCTATCGCATGATCCAATAAAAATAATAATTTTTCAGTTCTACTATTTAAAAAATTGAAAAAAAACGTCAAAAACGTGCAAAAAAGTAATTTCTTTTTTAAAAAGATTTTTATAAGCAGGGAACAACGCGGCGATTTTTATTCGATCAGTTGTTTTGAATGTCCCCTACTAATTCATAAAATTTATCAGGTGTAATACATATTTCAGATTAATGTGGGTTAATTGTATATGCGATAAAATATGTCAAGTTTTGTAAATGCCTGTGGCACAGTAGTTTGTTTTCGAAGAATAGAAACATTAAAGGAAATTAGAAACCCGTCAGCAGGTAACTTTCAACGACAAAAAAATAAAGACTACACGGCTAACGTAAAGAAGAAAACATCGAATAAAAAAGTCTGGTGCATGCGACTATACACAGAAGTGACATGAATTGATAGCAAGAATTTTTCTGTTATCCGGATAGTCAACATGAATCAGTTTTCGCGTTGAGTATAGCGTTTCATCAACCGATGGAAAATGAATACGATACAGTAATCTTCCAAATATATCTATTTCAGTCTTTGCGGAATGTTCCTATTTTAAAATACAGTTATCCAAGAAAAGAAATGAGGTTCTAATGTAAATCCGAAGAAACATTTGTCACAATGAAAAAACGTTACGTTCCAGCATTGTATCCACTACTTTTCCCTCATAGTACACGAGAATTGCTGGACAGAGTCGTTGGCTTAGTTTTACAGTTTAGCTTTGTCTTGATTTGCGAACTTCATCAGATCAAACATCAAAGATGATGAGATATTCCTAAAAGTCGTCCAACATCAATTTCGTGTTTTGGGGGAAGAAATATCAATAACTTTGAGTACGGTTTTGATATAGACAAGTTCTACATCGCAAAATGTTTGTCTTAGTAAGTAAGCTCTGAAAGTCTTCTGAAGATAGTTTGCATGTAGAATTTGAAATATAAAAGGTAGAACAGAAAAACCGTTTTTTCATGGTGACCGTAACGCACCTTAGAAAAAAAGCGCTATATCGGTTATTTCAAGGGATAGAAAAAAAAACTTGTTCTAATAAGTTGATTAAGATAACTGGGACTACAACATTGTCGAACTATGTTTACCTCTATCTATAAAGATAACAAAGTTGGATTTTTTAATTTCATCGATAATTTTGGTCACCCTATTCTTGACAACATGAAAATGAGCGCTCTATCATATGTAACAACTTTGTCGAAGACAATTTTTGTCTAGAGAATAACTGTCGAGCTCCGTCAAGTGCTAATGCGCTCCCTGGATCATTATGCAATGGCGGAAAATTTTAAGGTAAGAAGTGTTTTGCGTTATTTTCATCTAATTTATACAATTTTTCAGAATAACGAATATGATATTTGAAATAAACAGAAAATCCGAAACTACTGGGTCAAGAATTTCTTCATTCCGTAGTAGTTTCTAAGGCTTATTCGTTTCTGAGAAAAACTTAGAGAAAGAGTTTTTTGTAGAAATCGGATTTGTTGAAGAACTGCTTGGGGGCGAATGTTCGTAGTGTTTTGCCAATAAAGGAATCTAGAATGTAAATATTTTCAACTAAAATGTGTTCATACAGGACTTACAAGAGGAAATACATCTGGAAGAAATGCACTCCAGAAATGTTCGGAATGGCCCGAAAGACGCTTCGGGAGGGAGATTGAAA
Source organism: Toxorhynchites rutilus septentrionalis (assembly GCF_029784135.1). NCBI lineage: Eukaryota > Metazoa > Arthropoda > Insecta > Diptera > Culicidae > Toxorhynchites > Toxorhynchites rutilus. Next base: position 130,887,092 of record NC_073746.1, read on the forward strand.
GCGTCGGATTGTGGCAAACCTCAGTATTTCTGAAGCAGCTCTGAGGAAGAGGTTCATGTTAGTAAGTAATTCTACACCCAAACTAGCGTTGGCAGAAAACATGTCATCTTTGGCAGAAAAGATGCCATTTCCTGTGCATGAGAGTCAAATGCGCAAATAATGAGCTATTTTATAAGCTTAAAAATGGTTTGTATGTATGCGAGCAGACATCTCTTTCTGTTTTCTTTTCTCTTTTCATTTGGGATTGTGCAAAAAAAAAGTCCATAGACGTCAATGGGGATCTAGAACCAAGGCCGGCTGGAATGCGAAGTTACTTTACACGACCATGCTATCCATATAGCTGCCAGCGCTATTATAAAGGAGCGTGATAATATTACACCTCATCATAAAATGAAGTTGGGAGGTGTTTTCTAAGCCGATAAAGAAGAACATGAACGAGAATATATCTTTCTCTGTCTGGGCCGAGTATTTGGCAAACTATACGAAAAGCTTTCATATGCTTTCATTTAAATGTGTCTCCTGTATCGCTCCCTCATATTGGCTCTCGCATATATATTATACAAATAATATACATGTTTTGAGGAGTAGAACATTTTATGTTATCTTTCAGCTCATTTTATGTAATAAATCGGGATGCCACAACATGTGCTAAAAATTAACTTTGGGTGTATGATTTAAATCTTTCTTTTACGGACATTCCAACTTCTGTAATGATATGTCAACGAGCACATTGGCCGGTTCGGACCAGTAGTAGAGAGTGAGCAGTCTGAGAAACTGATCATCCATTGCATACCATTGGACAAAACGATTTCTGATATAGCCTTAAAAGATTTGGGGTTTTTGCGAAAGCCATCAATGTATTACAACAAATATTATCCGCGGATAATCGAGGTTCCACTGTATTTGGTAGGCAAACTGAACCCTTTTTTTCACAACTGTTAGGTGCGACCTGCGAGCTTCACCCCTTTTTTAGCCTACTAGATGAGGTACAATGAAGTAACGGTACGGTACATTCGAACATCCGAAACGACCCTGAATCCGTTAGCTAGACTCTATAGATAGATTAACAATAGAATCAGGATCAGTAGGCAAAACTTCCGCTGATAATACGTTTTCGAATTACAGGAATGTCGTTGTTTTCTGTTGGTATCATCAAGTTGACGTGGACAAATTCGTCGACATCTCGCACTGTTTATTACAGTACTGAAACCAAAAGGGATTCCGTTACATTCAATACTTTTTTACTCTTTGCCAAAATCTTTTAGCGCCAGTTTGAACGTCGAACAGGGAATCCATCGATTGTCGAAGTTCCGCAAACTGCCACGCACGCCTTCATCATCTCGGGCCAATATTGCAAAAACATGTCAATACGGAAACAAAATGATTCTCCCAATCCAGTTTTTGATGAGCCTTAGTAACGACGAAAGTATGCGCTGTTACATATAGCTTGGAGATAATACTGTGTGCTGCGTCGTGATTCATTCTTTAATTGAGAGTGAAATTTCTACAGCCATGACATTCCCGATAACCTCAGCGTATGCAAAACACGTGCGTTGTAAAAATGTCTGTACGAACTACGGGACAGCCGGGACAGCACACTTTCTGATTAAGTTCACTGTTCCGGCTAATTAGCAAGAAAAAAAGCTGTGCCATGTGCTGCTGCACAGCACATGATGTGTGTGTTTAATGATAACCGCAACTGACCCCACCTTTCTGGCGAGAACTGGGGAAGGAATTTCTAGAACGAAATCCGAAATTTCTGACTATCTGATTTAAGTTTTTTTTATTTCAAACAAAGTATGCATTGATCAAAAAGCTCCCGGAAATAGTTACTTGAACTTTCACAATTTCGGAAAGATTTTGATCACGCTGATTTTGGTCATAAATGGGAAATTTTACACGTTCATACAATTATACGGAATGGGTGATTGCAAGATTATCATGATACTCTCGGTTCGATCCATGCCGACACCGAACGTTTGTGAAGCTGTTTGACCCAACTCATGGTTGGTGCTCTGATAATAAAGAATCCAGTTGGAATCATCTTCCTGGCTTCAGACCTCTTCAGACCATCAACAAAATGATGGATAACGAGCTACCCGAAAAATAAACAAGACTAATTTCTGCATTTTTTTTTCAAAAACAAACACAACTCAGTGTCATATTAACTCAAAATTCCGCGAATTGAGTGGCTTCTGTCCATACTGCGGAAAAAGTGCTTTATGTATTATTTATGTATTATTTATGTTATAATGGAATTTATAGTGATCCACGAGCGAGCCGATATTTCAAACGACCCTACAACAACAATAATGATGGTAAAGTCGATTTTGTTGATACTGCGTTCATCACTCGAAACCCCATGCCGAGAACTACGCGTCGGAAAATATTCCACTGAGAACATTCCTGTCTATAAACATGTGAACGCTGTCGGAGCCACATAATTATATATTTACATCGTCGCCCCAACCATGGAAATCCTTGCGATGCTGTTTGTTTGGCGAAACGAGAAAATTTGTAGCTGCACCACGCGCCTTCAAACCGTCTGCCCAAAACCGCACATTGAGAAATTCTGCTCCAAATCACAGCATCAAGAAAGTGCTGAGGCGCATTATATCGCTAAAGCCTTGCCCGGAGGTGGCTTAGTGAAAAAATGTAAACGGGGAAAAACTTATCCTTGTAAGTATTTGATTGATGGTGTTTACAATAGGTTCCATCCCAAATGTCGAGGATCAAGGGCAGTGTTATTTCCTTTTATTATGGTTGATTACACGCAAACTTGGATAGAATGTTTGCTCTGTGTTGATTCAATATATAGCAAATCTGGATGGGAACTTTCCGATGTTAACAGCTTCGAAGAAAGATGTTTGTGCGAATTGATTCATTTCACTCGACACCTGCCGTGCATCCATTATGCAATAATGTATTTTCAAGGTAAGAAAAATTATCGGAGGTTGTGTCCAAGATACGACCCCATTGTTGACGTAGAACTACGCTGTTATTTTATATAAGTCGCTTGTTCATACCTTCGGATATTATTCTATAATGCTGTGAAATTTTAGAAACAACTGCTTAGTAGAATAATCTCTGAAATGTTTTTTTCATTGTAGAATCAGTTGACGATAATTGATTGATGATTCATTCTTGCCCTCGCAAAACAATACACTTGCTGATTGTTGTCGCAATTTATTTCATGTCAATGCATTGAAAATTTACCTCGAACGCTATTCCGGTGGCCTTTTTCGTAATTGACATAGACTCGGCTACAGTCGATTATATACATGTTGCACCAGCACCATTATTCCACATCTCATAACTACATCAATATATCTTTGGCACCCCATGGAAACAACAACAATGACAACACTTGCAAATAACAAATATCATGCTACATGTTATCTAGTATTGCCTCAAAGGAATCGCACTTCTAGGCATTGTTCGTACAACGTAAACCAAGCGCCAAACAAGTGTTCGCCATAGCATGCATACAGAGCCATACATTGGTGGCTTGAAACTACTAGGAATATAAACATTTCTCATCATTTTGCGCTATTCTCAAAAGAAACGCTCCTCTAATATTACTGGCCTCGAAAAAAGTTGCATTACTCTCTCATGCTCGAGAGAAGCGCAGCTGTAACCCTTAGTGGAGGAAGTTTTGCTACTGGCAAGCGGAACCTAATCACATACAAAACTCCAGAACGAAATTTGCTTCCTTGGTGACTAAACAAGCGAAATAAACTCTTTTTGTTAATAACAACCTCGAAAACAGTAGCAATACTTCATTATGATCAATATTAGTGCATGGACTAAGCATGGTATGCCCTAGACTATGTGAGGTACAGAAATGATGGCCCAGCGCATTAGTTTTCTCTGCGGGGGTAATAAGGAGATCAGGACCAGGAGAACTGGGAATTAAGGGTGGGATTGGTTTGGGTTTGGTCTTGAGTGTTTTGGATAATTTCCAGAAGGGACGGGAATAGGATGGGAGTTGACTCAATTTTTGTGAAAAATTTTGATTTTTGAGGTCCAAGATTCTGGCCTGGATCACTCTGAAAAGCCGATTCGCCATCAACTTCTTTTCCCGGAGGCAAGTTCGCTGGAACCGCCTCCGGAAAATATTCCTTAGTCTAATAAGATATTTAGTAATATCGTCAATTTCGAGAAGACTACTTACTCTCGGAACAAGTGGGATGTGCTGCTCTCGTGCTTTGCGTAATCCCTCTACCACAATACCCAGCGAATTATCTATGTCTTCTGGGCACTGCAAAGGATGGTTGAATTGCACTTCAGTGTCGACCGTTCACTGAAAGCCTGACCAGTTGGCACGATGGTAGTTCCTACGCTGCAGACTCCTAGGAATCACCTGTTCACCTAGAATAAGCACCACCGGATAATGGTCGCTGCTCAGGTCGTGCACCACCATCGGCTGCTGAATATTCATCATGTTGGTGACGAAGATGTCAAGGATGGATGGAGCTCCGGCGGGGGAAACGTACGTTGCTTCCTCGGGGCTCAGGATGTTGTAGTGCCCACAAGGAAGATCGTTGAATATGATTCTACCGTTTATATTTCGCCGGAGGTTCCCCCAGGCTTCATGTTTGGCGTTCAAATCACCAGCCAAGACGAATTTTCCTCTGTTCCGGGTAAGCGCGATGAAATCTCTTCTAAACTGCAGGCTAGAACCATCTCTTTCATTCACTTGGCGGGGACAGTACGCTGAAATGATGTTAATTGGCCCAGTTGTTGTTGTTATTTCGATGCCGATGGCCTCAATAATTTTGAGGTTGAAACTCTTCATTGTGAGGAACCTTAAGCCTCGCCTCACTGCTATAGCGACACCGCCCTCACGTGAACTAGTGCGATCCAGCCGAATAACGGAATAATTAGAAAGGTTGAAGTTTTTATTCGGCGATATCAATTTTATTGTTTCGAAGAAACTCTGCAAGCTCCAACTGTTTTGCTGCAAGGGAGCAGGCATTCCAGGTGATGATCCTAAGGTGATGGCTGTCCATATTTGTAAGCAAAGTCCATCATCATTGTGACTTGGTCCTGTTTTGTTTTACAGGCACGTAACAGTCGTGTGAACTCGTCGAGGAGGGCACTCATTTGTTCCGGGGTGTACAGATCATCGGACTCTGTCTTTGTTGTTTGGTTTTTGCCTGCTACTACTTGGGCAAAGCTTAGCACTCCAGGGGGGCTTTCAATCGTTCGCGATGTTGACTGTTGAACACCTTTAAATTACACTCAACTAAGCCGTCCTACACTTCTTTTATTTCCATGTCCGGTAATCCCCTTAGCACAATTTTAAACGGCTTGTTTGCCGCAATATCGTGAGTGAAATACACTTTTTTCCTCTTGAGGTATTCCTGAACGGCATTGTAATATTTCACTCCCGGTACCATAATTTTATAACCGTCGGTGCACAAACTATACTTTGACCCTTGGAAATGAGCAGCTTCATTTCTTCTCGGAATTCATCCGGGAAGCCTTTAGTGTAAAATGAAGACATTTTCTCCTTTTTCGTAGTACTCCCGCTATCTTCCACTGGAAGCGCTGCAAACTTGTTGTTTGAAAGCAATTTTTGCACTCCTTCAGCCGGCTCATCGCCCAATTCCGCTTGAAAACGGACCCGCTTCGCAGCATTTGGTTGCTCTTTACTAGAGCGTGGTTTCCCCATATCGTGGGTAAATGCACTTGCCGGAAGCAACGTGCGAAAAAGAACACGACGAAGTACGAACTAACGGTAATAAGTTTGTAAAAATCACGAGCTCTCCCAAATGCAACCGATCAGCACGAGAGAAGATCAACGAATGAAATGAATGAAAGTTTGCCTCAGCGAGATCCACTGTTTATACTCTAGGCAAGTATTCTCCTTCATTCTTCTACTATTCCTTTGTTCACGGAGACGATTTCCCCTCCGTTGGTCGTCGATAAGTTGCTCGTTATTGACAGCTCTGTTCGGGAAAGCACACAAATGTATAGAAAAATGGAAACGCTTGAAGTTTTCATTAATTTTAACCATTTACAAACCAGGGGATTCTAATGTATAGCATATTAAACAAATCTTACGGAATTTCTGATTTGTTTAGTATGTAAATCGCCAAAATCCGTTCGCGGCTAAAATAGTTATTGACGTTAACTTTATTTCATAAAAACGTGACCTGTTTTCTGATTTGGCACCCTTAATGAAAGACGTAGTTCTACGTCAAAAATATAATAAAGCTACTTGAATTTCGTCATGCAGTGTCATGCGTGTGTAATTTCGGTGCATTTCCGTGGCAATAAAATTTAGCGATTTCCATTATAGCATGAGTTTTAAAACGATAAATGGATAACGTTCACTAGAGCTATAGGATGTTTTCCTCGCACACGGTATAATAATGGAAAACGGGGGAAGTACAAAATATTTGGAATCGATAGTGAGCTTAATCCAACAATTGATTAATCATACGATCTTCGTCTTATCGCTGGACCATGCCTCTTGAGTTCCCAACACGGAAAGCAAACCTCGGAAAAATCTCTACTGCAATGAGACGAAATGCAGAGGTCAACGAAATATTATCTCATAGCAAACAGGACAGATTGTGCTGCGGAAAGCGAATCGTGGTTTGTTTTTACACAGCCGCCGCTGAAATGTGTTTATTTTTGGACACTAATAAAAACCATGATCGCCAACCAACTAGGTCCCCATTGTATTCTTTCCCCATGTTTCCATTCCGATGCGCTCTGTTTATGTTTAGAGACAAATAATGCTAAGTTATTTATTTTTAACCAAAAACGCTTCCCTCTAGCTCGGTTTGCCATTCCCCGAACAGCTGATTGTTTAGGCTTGCTTTTCTGACAATCGAGGATCTGCTACTACTCCCGAGACATTAAGTGTAAATATTCATATCATCATCGTGGGCTCTGCGTGTTGGTTCTTGATAATTCCGAAATACATGTTGAATTTTTCAGATAGCAATCGTTCGAGTACACTTTGGGCTGATATTGGATGAATTCATTTCCTTGGAATATGTTTTTAAACTCGTGAATGAACGCAAATTTTGATAGCGCCGGTGCATATTCGGATGCCGAACAAAGTAAAACAACTGAGAAGAAGTCCGAATAACCTGGAGACAAAGCAATAATCTTTTCTATTTGTCGTTCTTATAATATTAACGGTGCCCGAAACTATTTGCAAATTTAAATGTGATTTCCAGCTTTGAATATCTTTGAGTATCATTGTCCCAGCAATTGCATGTGAGGTCAAGCTTGTATAAATTTGTATTCCTGGTATGAAGTACAGGTCGGACTCGATTATATATAGTCGACCATTTTTTTCAACAATTATTTTCAAATCCTATACATAATCGAATCTCAAGAAAACAATTTTTTCATTAATGTATGAATGTCAAAGAATAATAGAACAAAGCTTTTTTGTGATTCTATTATGTATTGGATTCGAAAATTAACGTTGAAAGTGAAATTGCGATTATATATCATCGAGTCCGACCTGTATTAAACAATACCTTCGTCCCATGTCTGAAATTGCTTTGGAGAAACATCTAATTTCCATCAGGGAATCAATTCTCTGTAGTCATGTTTTCGTTAGATATACATTTGCAGTCTCTGAATAATTAACCCATAAAAAATTCAAACCACCATTATATCCACTAGCTGTTATCGGTATTACGTGCTATTGTTACGGTTGTCAGAATGTTGCTGTCGACAAGTTTTGTTCCAGATTTTATCCAAATTTTAGATGACGGGGAAAATGTCATGCGATTTTGGCAAAACGATAGCTCAGTTGTATAGGAGCCGACACATTCCTAAACGTAAATTATGTTGAATAATTCGATTGTCACATCGTGATATTTCGATGCAATGACTAGTGTGGCGTGCGTCAATGCCACAAGCTACATGTTGTCTAAAAGTTAACTCAGTATAATTCCAGCTTATGATTTTTCCCATCGACCGATCAGCCAGTTAAGCCATTTCATGTATCGCAAGCAACGCTTATCATTTTTCGAAACTGATTATTTTACTTGTTCCCTTCACTTGAGCCAAAGACATTTCATTGATTGATTCATATTTTAGTCTGTCAGGAGCAGGGCTTGGCAAAGTCATATTCAACTGAAGATAGCTAGAGGACTATGGAGAAATTCGCCTTCATTTTCAATTGGAAATGAGTTTTGGCTTCTTCCATAAGTTGCTATCTCACTCTACGGCTCGACTATCACATTTCACTTTTCCCCGTCAAATGGACTTCATATTGAAGTGACTTCCCCCAAATGAATTCGTTTTCTTTCTCATGCATGCATGTATGTATGTATGCATGGATCGATGTTTGAGTTCAACGTGGTTTGACATATACTACAGATGAGCTAGATTTTTTTTTGTATCGTTCACGAAAATTACTCACACATATAATAAAAATAGCGTGCAGTGTTGTGTCCAGTGTTCCTAATCTCGCCGTTTTCACTCGTTTCAGTGAGTAAGTTTCGAAACGAAATCTTCATTTGAATATTAGCTGCTAGAATAAATAAACGTTTCGATTCGCTCTGAAACTAGAAATTTCGCTTCAGTGTGAAGACTGCAATGAATGAACGTGAAGCGGAAGGAACATGCACGAAGGAGAAGGATATTTTATCTATTGAGCGTGCAAATAGAGCAGCAATAAATTGAACTAGTGTGAATAGGTGTGAATAAGCTGCATCTTGAAAAGCAGTATTCATTTTTGAGTGACGGTTTGAGATTGAATTTGGGAGGCCCTAATCGCAAGTGATTGAAATCAACCTTGAATGTCAGCTTGGAATTGTATAAAAAAAAACCCAAATGATGCCAAGCAGGTATTGGACCAATTATAAAATGAAATTGGTTCTTATTAGTATACACGGTTTGGTGCACCCGTGGCCGAGTGGTTAGCGTCTCACATTGTCAAGGCGTGTTAATTGGCATAAGAAATCTCAACTAAGCATTAATAAATGACGCTACTTAATGCATACGTTGAGACGGCAAAAGTTCCACAGGGAACGTTAACGCCATTCAAGAGAAGGGAACTCCAATGAATTGTTTGATTCGCGTTGATCATGAAATTGGATAAACGAAAGGATTCCAATGGAAGTTTTGCATTGAGTGCGACAACAGGTATGAAATATAATTTTTCTGTAACTTAATCAATGTTTCAAATTACATTCGAATACCCCTCACAGCAAATCTTCCAATTGAATATAGCGTCGATTGTTTACGAAATTCTGCTTTTTAACTGGTCCAAGGATGGTCCAAAGTTCGCTCAGTTAGAATCAGACCAGTTTAACCAGGACCAATTTGTCAAGTTATATATATTCTGCTGTAATAACGCATGTAAAAAATGTGTTTACCTAAAATTTATGTATTTTTTTTCCTAATGGAAACACACCCTGAAACTGCTCAGCGTATACAAAAAACACACAGTAAACTCACCTCAACACGTAAGCATCAATTTGTTCGTTTTTAGTGACGCTGATGATTTCACATCGAACTGTTTTCAGCAGTGCATCCCACATGGGTCTGGAAAAAAAATGAATGGTAGTATTAGCAGGATTGAAAATTTCTAGATATCTAGAATTACGACAGTTATTCATCTGTGATTGAACTGAAGATCGTTAGTAAGCAGAAGGATATGTAACCATTTGTCCGCTTGTTTGAATCAATGAATATATCGATGAAGCGTAGGAGCTGAAATCAGAGAACCATTGTAGCACTTCCGACTACGAATCATATTTCCAATATTTCTCTCAAGCTTGAAAGCATGAAGCGATTTTCTGGAAAACTTTTTCTAGTTTATTTTCTCTCACATGCTTCGAGAACCTTTCCAGCAGCTTCAACATGTGCGCATATGCAAGTTATACGCCATCAAAAGCGGTAGTACACATTGGAAGCAGTAGTAGGTTTGTTGATCCCAAGCCAAAACTCATAGAAATTGGCAAACGGCGTCAAAACACAACTTTGTTCCAAAATCGTCTCGCCGGAAAGATGAATCCTATTTTTGCTATTGATCGATATTCATCTACAAGCTGCAAACAAAACTGTACTGAAGCACGTCAGCAAAGTGTGTAGCGGCGAATTTGAAACGTAAATAAATCTGATCTGAGTTTCGATATATTTTTGATTGACGTTCTGTCAGAATTCATAAACACGAGTAGAAGTCTAGCTGTGGCTTCGTAAGTGATAGTGGGTTTGTCGGCACAAGCCAATATTAAAGAACAAATTAAGTTGGTATCTTGACATCTTGGTAACATGATACAACTTTCACCGAAAGACTTTGTTCCATAACAGTTAACAAGAGATATGCCCAGACTTCGAAATTCAGTCCATCAAAGCTAGTTATCTATATATATAAAAATGGGGTGATGTCTGTATGTCTGTCTGATTCTTATAGACTCGGAAACTACTGAACCGATCGACATGAAAATTGGTATGTAGGGGTTTTTGGGGCCGGGGAAGGTTTTCGTGATATTTTGAGACCCCTCCCCCCTCTCTAATCAGTTCATTGCACATGTGAACCTGTTATTTTTTTTTCTTCTATATTATAGTGACTTTCAACACATTTCGGCTGGTGAACCTGTAAAAAATTAGTTCATTCATCAATTAACACTGGCTCCCTTGCATAAATTAACGTGGGCTCTCAAGCTGGGTATCGAATTCTCTACGGAGAAAACCGAAATGGTCGTATTTTCTAAAAAGCACGAACACGCCCAATTCCAGCTTCATCTATCCGGCAAAACGATCAGGCACTCTATGTTTTTCAAATACCTGGGTGTATACTTCGATTCTAAATGTACCTGGGGAAGACACATTGCGTGTCTGAAACAGAAATGCCAGCAAAGAATCAATTTTCTCCAAACAATAACCGGAACATGGTGGGGTGCCCATACAGGAGACCTCATTAAGTTGTACAAAACAACGATATTATCAGTGTTAGAATATGGCAGTTTTTGCTCCCGATCATCTGCCAGGATTCATATTCTCAAGCTGGGGAGGATACAATATCGTGCTTGCGTATGGCCATGGGGTGTTTGCATTCAACACATACGATGAATCTCGAAGTCTTGGCAGTCTTGGAAGTATTAGCAGGAGTATCCCCGCTTACTCTTCGATTCACAGAATTATCTTACAGATTTCCCTTACTCATTTCTCGTTGCAAGATCATGAATCCATTGGTGATTGATATCTTCGAAAATCTATTCCAACTGACTCCTCAGTCAAGTTTTATGTCTTTATACCATGAGTACCTTACCCACGACGTGCACCCTTCACCCGGCATCTTCAACCATGTTTGCTTCCCATACTTTTGAAATTCCTCTGTCATTTTTGATCTGTCCATGCGACAAAAAATCCGTGGAATCCAAGATCATCTACGATCCAATGTTATTCCATCGATATTTTCGGAAAAATATGGGAAAGTTAGATCTGATAAAATGTTCTTTACCGGCGGTTCATTCATAAACGGGTCCACTGGCTTCGACATTTTCAATGAATTTCAGTGCCTCTTCCAAACTCAAAGATCCTTGTTCCGTGTATCTCGCTGAAATGGGTGCGCTATACTATGCTCTAGGGATCATTGAAACACTGCCCATTTTATTTTTCAAACAGTCTCAGCTCAATAGAGGAAATCCGCTCAATCAAAGTTGATGAACGCCCATCTTATTTGCTAACAAGAATAACACAACTATGAGTGTTTTGGTAGAAAAATTATTCAAGATAACCTTAGCATGGGTTCCCTCTCATTGCTCGATTCCGGGGACTGAGAAAGCGGACTTGCTAGCTAACGTGGGCGCTTCAGAAGGCACGCTTTTTGAAAGGCAAATTGCTTATAACAATTTTTTTCACATTCCTCGTCAGCACACGCTCGTAAGTTGGCAGCGCATGTGGAGTGAAGATGAGTTCGGTCGTTGGTTACACACGATTATCCCTAAGGTTTCGACGAAAGCTTGGTTTAAGGGATTGAATGTAGGTCGTGATTTCATTCGCGTGATATCTCGGCTTATGTCCAATCACTACAACCTAAACGCGCATCTCTATCGCTTTGGGCTCGCAGCAAACAATCTATGTGATTGTGGCGATGGCTACCATGGCTATAAGGCAAACATTGTCGAAATATTGACAACATTGACGTCAGGTTGACGCCATATGAGCCTTAATAAAAATATATATTTTGGATAAAAAAATCTCGAACGGAGAGGTTGGGGTTGCGCTTGAAAGCGCTAGCCACTCTTCTGTTCGACACTGCGGCTCCCGGCTTTCGATTTCCCCCAGATCCAGGCTTTCTAGTTGTCGACAAACGTTCCCCGAACACTTTTATTACTTTGGTGACGGTTGATTTGGCCACATTCAACGATTTTGCTATTTCTGCGTGAGTCTAGTTTTGATTTTCACGACGCATGTACAAAATTTTGATTCGTCGCTCCTCTTGTTTTGACGCCATTTTGATTAGAGATGTGCCATCCGCTCATGAGCTGTTCCGAAGAATCGACTCTTTGAAGTGAGTTGACGCGGAACAGCTCGCAAAAAAAATCAAACAGCTCTTCAGCTCACTTTGATGATGATGAAGGAGAGAAAAGAGCTGTAGAATTGAAGAGAGTGTGTGAGCTGTAAGATTCAAATGAACTGACCGTCTCTCGCTCTTCGTGTTAAGACATCAGTTTAGTTTCATTTGTCCCTCGTCTTTTCAACTGTTATATTCGCGTTGACGGCATTGAGCTTTGTTTACCAGTTTAGGGGGCGCCAAAAATAATAATTGGCTCTCAGGCAGAATGAACACGTTTTTAAAATTCAAATTATTAATGAAAATTAACTTCTGTGTATCAAATGAGTATTCTATTTCAATGAAAAACACTTTGTTTGCAGGCGGTGCAAAAATCTCATAAGATTTTTTTTTTTGAAGAAAACTTTTTATTGTAATGTAAAGCCTCAGTAAAAATGTCGGAAATGTTGTACTCGCCGAGTCTGTTGTAAATAATAGTCTGGAATACGTGTTTCAAGTAATTAATAATATGGTGTGAAAAATTTCATTTGAATTTTAACATTTTCAAACTGGCTTCGTGGCTATCGAGTTTGGGACCCAAATTGAAAGTCGGCACTGACAACTGAGCTGAAGAGCTGTTCATAAAGAACAGCTCATTTAGATGAGCTGATATGATCAGAGCTGTTCATCATGATGAGCTGATTTGCACACCTCTAATTTTGATGACTAAGGATCTAATATCAAAACCAAGGCGCGTAGAAGTATATCCTAAGGTGGGCCAACTTGCTAAAACCACTCTTCAGCCATATTGGAAGTCTACTGTGTTTTGTTTGTAAACAAAACACAATACGCTTGTGCCCAAGCTCGCTCGTGATCAGTCTGTCTCTTTCACACTTCAAGGAAAAAATTCCCCTTCTGCTTTCTTCCGTACTGTTTTCATATACCGCTCCCCTAACCAACTTAGTGACGAAATGGCCTCACCTAGTACCATAGACCCGTCTTGATCAAAACCAAATAGAGGCATCATTCTACACACACACACACACCTACAAAATTAGGGGTGATCAGGTTTTTTATATGAATGATTAGAAAAAATACGACGAATTTAAGTTGACCACTTTTTGATCCGAACACCCTTTAGAATAAAAATGTAAAAATTGAGCATGTAACATGTTGAAACAAACTATTGAATAATTGGAAAATATCAACCATTATTTAAACTAAAATCCCACGTTCTAATTGGGATTTCCAACATCCAACTGTCCGACCAAAGCTAGAAATTAAAGTAGCGGCGAGACACAATTTTAATTTATCAATATCGCAATAGACTTTATAGATTAAAATTGCGGCTAAAATAAAAAGCAGCACAATAAATTCTGCTTTCGCTACTACTAACCGTCAGTATCTGTTCTTTGACCGTGTGAAAATATTAACTCCACTCTTGCTTTCTTTGAAGTAGGGTTTTGAGGTCACCCTATTTTTGACAACAAAAATGAGCGCACTATCATATGTAACAACTTTGTCGAAGACAGTTTTTGTCTAGAGAATAATTGTCGAGCTCTTAATGCAAATTTCCACTTGAATGCACCTCCTGGTCCATTGTGCATTGGAATTGGATGACGTGATATCGAGCAGGATGCAGATGGTCTTAAACCTTACACAATCATGGTGTATTACAAAAGGTCTGAGCATAAATTCCTCAAAAGCTATGTATGAAGCGATCACTACTACTAGTGCGCTGTCTTGCGTAAAAATGATATTTGAGGTTCAATGTTTCTGTCATCTTCGAAACATAGGTTTCGTACAAGATGATATTTGTCGCTTTTGTAATGCCGAGGGTTAAACCTCGGAACATTTGTTCTGCAGCTGCGGAGCTCTAATAAGGCACAGACTTCAACATCTTTATAGGGATACTGTGGAGCCCAAGAAGGTTCGATTTGGCTACAGTTAAAGGCCGTTGTACAATAGATCAAGCGTGACAAGTGTGGGAGAGGTTATTTTCTTTGGATTACCTACATCCAGCTTAGTGGGTAACCCTTGTGGAATTATCACAATTATAAATTATTATGTGACATCTGAAAAAAAAAAGTCAAATTTATAACAAGTGCGCCTTAAGGGAATTCCGAAATGTCAACAATTCACCAACACGCACGTGAACGCACTTATCAAATGGAGCCGATCTGGCGTAGTGGTAACATCCATACCTCTCACGCTGAAGATCACGAGTTCAATTCTCACTCCCAACATTCTTCCAAAATTGGAAGTAAAAAGTGACGAACCAGCCAAAAGTGTTGAAAGTCACTATAATACAGATATAAAAAAAAAAACTTATCAAATGAAATCGTTTATGGCAAATCACATCTCTAATAATAGTGACCGTATTACCCCCGGAAAAAAGTAAAGCAAACGTGCTCCAATAATTCCATGAATTGCTACATAATTGAGGGTAATGCAATACACTAAAATGATGTATTATAATCTTTATATATAAAAGAAGGATTTTTCCACGTACGTGTAACTCATCATCACGAGAGAACGCCTGATCAGATCTGCATGGTCTATATATTTTGTAAGTTTGTCTTCACCCAAGTTAGAACGATAGAATACTTTGGAAAACATTTAAGATTTGAGAAATTCGAAAGAAATGACTATGCATATCTTTATATCTAAAAGAGAGATTTTCCCACGTACGTATAACTCATCATCACAGGGGAACGGCTGATCAGATCTACATGGTCTATATATTTTGTGAGTTCGTCTTCACCCAAATTAGAATGATGGAAAGGATTGGAAAATATTTGAGATGATAAGAAAAATTCAAAAAAAAACTATGCATATCTTTATATATAAAACAAGGCTATTTTAAAGAAAAAGAGAGTATGAGAAAATAAGAGGTACTTTTATGTATTTTCGCAGTGAAAATTTAGATCAATTTTACAGATCAGAACGATAACATACAAACTCTCTTGAAATACATTCGTTATTTTTACCAACCAAAATATTCTCTAGAAATAAATTATATGGCAGAACATCCTTTGCCGGGTCAGCTAGTCGTCCTATAGTTGATTGTTTCAATAATCTAGAGAGTGGCAGTCTTTCCCTATTTTACTACAAAGCATTGAATTGACCTAACATGTGTATCACTCTACTTCTTCACATATATGGTAGTCAAAAAAAGTTAAATTCAATCGAACTAGAAGAGTTCTTCATTCAATCACTATCGCTAATGTACGAAGTGAGGGAAACATCAATGTTCAAAATTATTGAAATCAAAATTTTCAGAGGGACGGTGCTCGCAGATATGTTAGTAATTTTTACAAACTGTGCTTCAGTAATCATATCCAACTACACTGAAATTCGCGATGATTGCAAGTAGAGAAGTAAATGTTTTAGTCACAATAAAAATAACTAAATTCATTAATATACTGATGGTATGTACCAAACAAGTACAAACAAAATTATGTGCCCTTTTCTCTTGATGGGTGTATAGAATACAATTTTTACCAACAATATCACTTCCAAACACACTGTGATACTCGTGACAGACGTGTACTCACGAACACAAGCAGCAAAAAACAGCTGCGAATAGCAAATAATCTCACGCAGCCAACTAATCGTGCATGGACAATTTTCGTCTTTTGCTGTCTCCGTTTTCCTCTCTTGATAGGCAGTCACATGCGTAGTTCTTCCTTGTTCTCAAAGTTCTCTCAGCTCAAGCCGGTATTTTCAAGGTAAAGCAAAAGTTTGCACCCTTGGGTACAGAACAGTTCCTCTCCGTCAGCGGCTATTACATAAATACGCATGAAACACGTAAACAGAATATGGAAAAGAGTATGTTCGAGCTGCGTTATGTAAAACTGACCTTTGACTTTCGCCAAACTTTTTTTTATTTCCTCGTATATTATCCTTTAACTGTATGCAACATTCCATTGCAGAAACATGACAAAAATCATACATGTTGCAATAATCAAATGCATGTTCAAATCGTGATGTATGTCCAGTGCCATGACAAGAACAAACTGAGAAACACTAACCTTGAGTGAACTCCAAACCACTTAATACGCATGCCATTGTGTAAAAGGAATTTCGGCTCCACATAGCATAGCTCAGACATGTTCGCCTTGATAAGCAAACCACAAAGCACTATTTCACAGGTGACAGCGCATAAGTACAGAGGAAACCCCGTTAAATCTTTTGACTAACTTAATATTAGTAATCATTGATATTCGAAATATGAAAATTTGCTAGGAACTGGTAAAGTTCATTTAATTTCATTGAATGCAATATCGAAGCGATACATAAATTTTAACCACTTATTTCCAGAATCCCATTGTGGAGTCTCTACCTTGCGAAAAGCAGGTGCTGACAATACAATAAAGTTATACCTGTTACCATGCAAGCTAAAACGCTTCAATCGAATTATGGACGACTCATCAACCTATGTGCAGCATTACTTGGTGGGGGCAGAAATGTTCCATGCGAAAAACGCGGAGGATAGATTCAACTCCATGACTACTTTGGACACATGACAACACGTCTTGTATGCTAATCTATAATGCCCAAAATCTGCTTCGTGATACCACACGCGAACTTACCTCGGTATCTTCCTAAGATCGGCATTTTTATTTGATGGATTCGGCTCAAACCAGATCTCCAACAGCTTCTCGACTCCTTCAAAGAAGTGTATATCCTCCCTGCTACTACTACTACTACTATTATTGCTTAAATCTTCGTTCTCCGCCATACTTCCGGTGCGCTTTTCTCCTTTTTTCCACTCAAAGTTACACTCGTTAAAAAAAACTCCAAAAAATTAAAATGAAATTTTCACTCAGGCGTCGCACACTATTCAATTAGGTAGCAAAATTTTGCCACTTCATTTAAGGGGTTGCTGGCGTAGGATATATTTGTATAGAATATTGAACGAAGCACGGACGTAAAAATTCGAACGAAAATAAAATAAATACAGCTCACAGGGATTCAGCAATATTATAATACTCTTTTGCACTATTTATGTACCACTTCTTTTTTTTCTAAAATCGATTGGCCGCGAGAGAGAGGACTTTCCAGAGAAACTCAGAAAAGTCTTATCACAACAACAGTCAGTTGAAGACTGATTGAGCACGCCTGTGCGCTGCAAATCGCCGGGTAGTGTTTCTACTAGAAAGATCCCGGCTGAAGCAGGTGAAGTCCGAAATGGCTGCGTTCGAAGTAAAATGACAGCCCAGAGGTTAATGAAAGGTGGGATGATTCGTTCAATTTAACTGTTTTTTCCAAGGGACTGGAATTGACAGGTGGCCTGTTTTTGACAGTATGAGGATAATGCATGGAAGATGCGAGAGGAGATGACAAATTATAGCGACTGTTTGTGTTTAGGCGTCGTGCACAAATTACGTAACGCTAAAAATCCGGATTTCGGACCACCTCCCCCCCCTACGTAACGCAATTTCCTATCTCTAATACACGAAAGTAATGCAACCTCGACCCCCCCTCCCCTCCCTTATCGCGTTACGTAATTTGTACACGACGCCTTATAAACATTGATATCGGGATATTTCAGCGTGGGAAACCCTTTTGTATAAAATAGAGTATGAAAACAACAGTGTGACATTTGAAACTAATACTCATTAGGTCGTATGAATAAAAGCAAAACTCAGCTTTACTTTACTTGAATCACGCATTCGAGCAGTGACATTAAGTATTTACTACGTTTGGTATGAATAAAACTGGCAACTGAGTATGAACTTTTCGAAAATGGAAGTTTACTTGATTTCGTATGAATAAAACAGCATTTATCAAGTATTTACTTTGTTATTATCAAGTATGCTCATGAGCGTACTTTGCTTCTGAAAACTCTTTTGTTTATCTTATGCGATTAATATTAAGTGCTGCTATCTTACATTTAAACAAGTGAAAAATGTATTATGATGCGCCAAATATTCCTTTTCCCCTCGTTCGTGACATCGGTCCTTCATTTGAGAAAAATCGGGCTACCAAAACATACAAAATACGCAGAGAGGGAGATGACGACAATTTCAAGCAGTTGTACTGGTTTAGTCGCGAAAATGTAGGTTTCTAAGCAAGAACCTTTCTACCCAACTATGAGGAAACCAGAGGGGGAGCGTTGCAAAACATGCAAAAAATGAAATATTTCCTGCGTTATGTGGGCGATCCCGGATTCCAGGTATGCTCTTCATTACTTACTCTGGCATTGCAAAAAAAAAACAGATATACGATTTTCTAGGTGGGAGTTTGAAAAACTGTCTGACAAACGTGTCGAGCGATCGTTGAAAAATCCCACGAGTAGATTAAATTCCCATCAACGCAGGAAGATTTTGAACACAAAAAGAAATTATGGATCAAAAAGTACAAGTTCCCTTACTGCATAGGGGCTCTTGACTACACTCATGTGCTCATAAAACGGCCACACCATTTTGCCGATGAATTCGTCAATCGTAAAGGATTGACGTCATTTAACGTTTAGGCAACGAGCAATGGACGAGAAATGTTCACGAGTGTGGAGGGTCGGTGGCCTGGTTCTGTCCACGATGCCAGAATATGGAGAAATTCCGCCATTCGTGAAATACTCTCCGACAACAACAGCGATGCCGTTATGCTAGCAGATGAAGCATACCCTATAGCGCCTTGGCTAATGACGCCATTTAAGAACCGGTCATCTGCAGAACAGAGGTGCTACAACATTATGCATACTAGGGAAAGGGTGATAATCGAACGGGTATTCGGACAAGCTAAACAACGATTTCCCATTTTGCAATCAAAAGTCCGCATATCAACGGAAAGAGTCCCACAGATGGTCGTTGCGAGCTTCGTGCTCCATAATGTGGCGAAGATAATGAATGATGAATATTTCACGTTGCCGGAAGAGTTACTTCAGCCAAACTATGTACAGTTCAATGGGGGAGTCGATGATGGCAACTCTATTCGCCATAGAGGACAACGTCGTCGAGATGCAATTGCGATGCACATTAAAAATCAGTTATAATATAAAAAATATTCTGCCTTTAAAACTTTATTAATATAAGTTTAATTTAAAAAATATATACAAAAAAATATATACACTTTAAGATGATCATGTTCTCTTTGAGTTTTTTGATTTTCAGGACAGCGATTTCCTTTTTCAGAACCAACAGCTCCATTTCTTTTTGGTGTCGCTCTTCTTGGTTGGTTTACAATACATACGTATAATCTTGTTGCTTTTTCAGGAACATAAGTTGCTCCTCACACACTGTTTGTTGTGTTCTGCCACGTGTCTGGAATATGAAAAAAAAATTAAAAAACTATAAAAGTTCTTTGAAGAACAATTTTAGGAGAGAAATGGGAATAAAAATACCATTTTAACTGAGAGCGCATGCAAAGTTAAAGTAGAATTAAAATAAAACACATACCGATTTTTGATTTGTTTTTAGTGTTTGACACGCTTGACTGGGCGCCAGAAACTCGTTCTGCAAGCTGTTATAATCATAATCATCAGAAGAATCATGCTCCTCCTTCGGTGGATCCTTCCCCATTGCAATATTTTTGCTTCCTACTGCCAGACCATCTGTAAAAGTTATGATAAATGATAACATTTCATAAGTTTCAATATAATTGAAATAATTGAATAATTTTCACTTACACGGAACGCTGATGATGCTGGGATTGTCAACACCCCCCAGCAGTCCATAAAACTTTTCTTGCGGTTGGTTGAGCACAATTTTAACGTTCCCTGTTTTTTTGGTATCCGTTTTTTCTTTAACAGCGGTCTTCATGTTATTGATTTTCTTCAATATTTGGTCGCCAGAGAACTCCAATCCACATCGGATGAACAACTGCTGTCGCATCGCCGTCAACGCTATTTTTTTCTTTTCCCGCACAGGTGGTGTTTGCGATTTGGAAAGTAAAATTTTTCCTACTTCCTCCAGTACATCCACAAACACAGCATACATTTGTTCCTGATTAGATTGATTCTTCCTCTTTCTTCCGCTACCGCTGCTGATTGATTTTTCGGCAGATCCTTTGACTGTAAATTTATGATTGGAAACTAGTATTTTTAAGCAACAATTAAAAAACTCAACTTACCATCATCTACCAGAACAATCTCTTCGAGTACCTCGATGTTTTCGTGGCCAAAAATTATTGTTATAGATTTTTTTTTCAATGAAAGGATCACAACACGGGCGAGAAAAGTGACGTTTTGAAACCAAACAAAAACAATCAGTTGACAGATGTTTGACAAAGTAAGAACTATGTTCGAATTCGAACATACGTTAAAATGAAATTAGTAAAGTAAACTTTTAATCATACGGATTCAAGTAAATACTAGGAAAGTTTAGGAAAGTACTTTACTTGGAAACGGGCAGAATAAGTAAATACTTTTTTTTATTCATACGGCCTATTATCTACATCCAAAAATATCATTAATGCAATGAACGCACATTCTTTCCAAACACAGTGGTATGCACTTCCCTCTGTCCATACAAACGACAGACAGTCATCAATCTCCAAATCACATTAACCATAACGGTGCCCATCAGCAGCAAGGTGACTTTGATGGCTGAAATCAGCAGCATTCAAAATCGGTCCATCTTTTCAACCAATCCGATCGGGTGAACTGAAAATTGCGAAAAACTATTATCGTGAATAAAAACGATCTGATGGACGTGATCGATGGTGGTCTTCAGTCAACTGATTAACACATATGATCCATATTTAAGCTAATATAATATTGTAAAGTATTCATTCATGATTATACTTGGATCCAGAGGTGATGAACTAAAACCTGATCAATGCATTGCGCATCGCTCTCAATGAAAGTCACCTGAAAAAATTGCTATTTTTCAAATATACATAACACATATATTTACTTCCAAAAATATAACTTTAATTTCAAAAAAATGGTTCAAAATTTTAAATGGTTCAAAATTGATTCACAATCGAACACAATACCACACAATCGAAAATTTTTGGGCTACACTCGACAACAATGTGCAAAAAAACGGGTGTGTCAAATAATTAAGTAGCTGTGCAAAAGGCTTGAGACAATTTGAGCCCATACCATTTCCGAAACCTCGTCGAAAGCATGCCACAATATCTGTAAGTGAGGTCACATTGTTTTCGTTGAAAACACGAAACGTGTCATACAGAACTTTGTATCAGGTAAAACGTTACTTTGATGTATTTAATAAAAAATCAACGATGTTTCCATGGAGGTTGAAATCAACGATATACTTCAGAGTTCTACTTTCCAAAACTGCAACAAGAAATCAAGAATAGTTGAAAAAAAATGAAAATGAAATGATTTATATTGGGGTTAGGTTTTTCTTTGCAATAGTAACTGTAATTTTTATTGTAATTTTGAGCTATATTAATAAAATGTATTGCTAATCTTTTAGGTTTTTTCTCAGTTAAGCTTAAAACCAGCAGATTTCATTAATTGAAAGACAATATCGACATTTATCAAATATCGACAAATAACGATTATAAAATTTTATTTTTCTAGCTCGAAATTCCGAAGCATTTACATATATTTTCCAGTTTTTCACATCTGAAATGTTTGTGGAAACAAACACGAAGCAGAATTTTGCCTTAGAAATATTATCTTACTGCAGAAATCTTTGTGGCGTTAGAATCCTGCTACACGCAGCTGAGAAACAATTTTTTATCGAAAATTCAGGAAGCGTTCATTCAAAATATGAAAACGGTTTGCCGTTTTTAATATTTAAACCTATCTGCCACGACTTGAAAAGTTTCTGCATTGAATCGTTGATTCAGTATAGATTGAACACGAAAAAACTTTGGAAGATGGGAAAAACAAAACACGATTTGAATTGAATGAAACTGGAATGAAATAAATGTTGTAGTTTGTGTAATTTGTATTTTTAATGAGAGAAATAAGTTCAAATAATGTAATTCAGGGGTTCATAACCATTAAAACTTAACATTTGGCGAGAAATAAAAATTGAATTATGATTAGGTTCAGAGAAGTTTGGAAGGCAATAATACTGAAATTTCGAATCCTGCCAAAAATTACGTTTGGCCCTTATGATTTGAAACGCTAGCAACAATTGATGAAAAAATTTAGTTCATTTATTTTTATTAGTTCGATTATTTTTGCCTTCAGTAACTACATTTTCTCTATGTAGTGGATTAAAAAGTGACTCTTTTTCCCTTATTGATTATCGAAACTCTTTTGACATTGGATTATTTTTGACATGCTATTTAAATCTATCCGCATGACTTAAGCTAAAATATACGTTCGCCACTCGTGAAGTTCATTACTTGATGATTCATCTTGTTTACCTTATGATCCATGAATCTTATTTTATAACGTGATTCGTGTTCGACCTCAAGACGGGTCTACTAAGTTGGTTGGGGGAGCGGTATATGAAAACAATACGGAAGAAAGCAGTAGGGGAATTTTTTGCTTGTAGCGTGAAAGAGACAGACTGATCACGAGCGAGCTTCGGCAATAGCGTATTGTGTTTTGTTTACAAACAAAACTCAGTAGACTTCCAAGATGGCTGAAGAGTGGTTTTAGCAAGTTGACCCAACTTAGGATATACTTTTAGGGGCCTTGTTCGACCTTTCTCTACCGCAGCCAATATCGAATGCAGCAGAAGCATTTTAATCAGTGTATTTGCTGAACGCTCATTAAATGTCAAAGAAACCTTATAAACAAAATGTGTATGCAGCTGAACCAAAACAAATTTTTCATTTCTTCTATACTTGATCTGAGTACTTGATGTGAGAAATTGAAAATGTACATATTTTTCGTGTGAAAAGATTTAAACAGTATTTCTGCTCGGCCGGAATTGCGTCATTACGTCATTACGTCTCTAGTGGTTAGGAACAGGATTCTACCTTCTACCACTGATTATCATGTCCGTTGACAGTGCTAGAAATCCTTTCATCGATCTTCCGCTCGATGCTGGTGCACCGAGCAATGTTCAAGATGATGCTACTCCGGAAGCTCCCGGTCCTGATGGCGATGAACTCGAAGATATTCCGGCTACGATGACTGAATCGTATAGCGAGATCGCTTACACACAAAACTTCTTCGGATCATCTAATGTGGACGAGCAGTACGGGGGTAGCTCTAACAATCCAGGCTCTGGATCATCCTCGTCGTCGTCTTCGCAAACTCGGAAACGACCGGATTCGCTGATTTGCGATAAAATAAAAGGTATGGTTGTGTACATAACGAATTCAGTACATCCGATGATTTCTTTTTCAGACGTCAGTTTTCCGTATAATTTGGAAGGAACAGTTCGAGTAGACGGCAATATGACACATTTTGTTGCTGAAAACTTAGAGTATAAAATAAAGCTAGCAAGTCCGGTCACCGTAACCCGTAAAGATTCGTGTAACATCTCCGGATCCCGTCAGAGTACCCCGTCGGCTGCTAACGGTGGCTTGGGTGTCCCTAGCAGTTATGGTATTATGCCCAAAGCTCCCCATTTCAATAGGATCGATCCGAACGTATTGAATGAAATCGAGCGGGAGGCACAATCGTTGGCTGCTTCCGTGGATAATCTCACCGAAAGTCTCTGTTCGGTGCTGCACTCGATCTCTTCCATCACGGCAGATAATGTGGAAATTTACAAAAATGCTGTAACGAAATTAACCGACTGCATGGATGCCAACATCAAGTGCATGTACACCATCATGGCCAAGGCAGAAGAGATATCGAAAGCGATTAAACCTGCGGAAGCACTGGCTGCGAGGATGTAAGTAATCTTGGAAGTACCTATTTTAACGTGTTCACATTCACATTATTGATACGATTTTTAGACGAGAGATAAAACGGCTGGTAGACATGTTTGAGAGTAATATATGAAGTGACGTAGTTCGTAATCCACATCAGCTTTCGCATTCCATCTCTCTTAATAATTAATTAGTTCCTCCTATGGCGATGGATAGCAACTGGTGTTTGCTTCCACATGTGTTTGTTTTGTTCGTGATAGATATAATTTAATTTAACTTATTTTAGCTAAGATTGCTTTACAGCCTAACCCAAGAGATTAGATTCGTGTTTTATTACATCCGCTATGTTGTCAGTAACGAAGCCTATTGGGGTTTTAATAATTCAAAGAAAATTCCCTTTTCATCTAATTATGTTTTGATATAAAACTAACAAATTTGAAGCAAATCCATAGCGATTAATATTTTCATCAATATACAATCGAACAGTGATGGAAATAAATATGAAGACATGTGTTTGCATAGCGCTCACTGGGTCACCCGTCTGCTGAAGATTGTGTTACCCTGTGAAATACAGTCAGGTGGTATGCGTGCATTCTACAGGGGGCTTGCAGCGTGCATATGTATTAGTAATCTGTTGGGCAGGCAAAAGAAATCGCTGCATAGGATTTATATGGATCGACAAGAATGAGCTTTGTTTAAATAATTATTTTGGCGAGATAGTTATAAAAATTACGCGCTATACTATATTAATAACATGCGAATATATGTATCTTTACATAAAAATATTTACATTTAGCGTCAAAGCCATATACACGGAGAAAAATAGAAATTTCTGTTATGGTTATGATCCATATCAATGGAATTGATTATTCAAAAAGTTTAACAGAAACAATGCAAATTGCACATTGCGATTGTATAGTCGGATTAGGTGAAGTGTGCTCCCATTTAGGCTTTGTGCTTTTTGACCTGAAATGCTGGTCTCGTGATGAAGTAAACTATAATGAATATTCGTGTGCAGATATCCTTAATCGGTGGTTAGTTTCGCCAAAAAAGCAGATGATTATGTTGTAATTAAGAACATATTCAGCCAGAGAGATCAACCAACCCTCAGATATGAATTCCGGGTACTTGAATGTTCTGCGGAGAAGTGAAATATGGTTATAAGAAAATTGATCGGAAACGAAGAAAGACCATCAATTGGCTAATTCATGGAATATACAAGGAAGCATTCGAACGTGAGCTCGAGCCGCTGTGTCTTGAATCTAGGTCCGAACAGGCTGATAATCCTTTCCTGTTACTTTTTCGATTCAAATCGAGTGGGAAAGTCGCTCAAGGAACATCGCGAAATAGGTGCTAGTAAGTTAAGCAATATGCGTCACACAAAAGCTCTTGTTCGGTAAATAGCTTGCCTAACTGTTCCACAAAGTTCATGTTAGTTCTAAGGAATATTTCGCGCTAATAGAAAGATCACAACTATATTTAAATCATCTACAAGAACATTGATTGATAATGAATCCGCTTCTGCTGCATAGAAGCTACGAATGTAAACAAATGATGTTTGCCCAACAGATGCTCTGTATGTATGTGTAGTTGCACATACACGATCTATGCACTGACCAGTTTAGGAAACAACCGATTTGTTATTGCTTTTGTGTCGGTCTTATAGTGGTAAAGCGTAATTTTCGGCTGGAAATAATTATAAAAGCAGAAAAGATATTTCAACGAGAAACGTCGTTATTGCAAGAAATCGGAAGAAAGGTAATGTTATATTATAATGGACGGATACCAGTTTCTATTTCACGTAAGTTATAGCGAATTCGTTTTTGTTCAGTTTCAACCCCAGTGCCGCACTAACTGCTGTCAAAACGTTTTTTATTCACTCAGTTTCGCACTCAGTGTCGCACTAGTTCGCCTCGAAAGCTGCTAGTTTCGCACTGAGATGTTTCACGGGTTGGCACTCGGGTTCACCAATACAACTATACTGAACTGTCAAGTTCCGAGTATTATTTTGGAAAATCTAAAAATAAACAAGATGCTGAACTATAGGTGTTTCGTTCTTGACACTTTCAGGACATGACGTGAGACGAGTAGCGAGACGTAACTTTCAGAATTATTTACTTTTTGTTTGGGTTTGTGGTTATGATTTCAATGTCAACTCGCTAAGGAAAATAATTAAAGGAAAAAATAAACAAATATATATTCGTGGGATATAGTGCACAACCTCCTTTTGCTCTAGCCAATTACTTGTAACGGCCCTTTCCGGATCTCCTTCCCGGTATATGCACAGCATTCTCCTCCTCCCTGAGCGAAATCAGTGGAGCCACAATCAGCGTTATTTTTGTCACCATCGCCGTAAGCTGATAGTACTCTTTTCCCCGCCGATGGGAGCCAAACAGAAGTACATTTTGCTTGGAAAGAAAGGCGAAAAGAAATACTAAAACATCCTTCTGCTCTGTTATGATTCGACAATAAAGCGCGAGCAGCTATTTTGCCAACGAATGCATTTGTCACCAAAAGATACGACTTGTTTTGTAAACAAATTTGTTTTGACGTAGGACTACGTCTAACCGGAAGATATAGGGGGTGAAATGGAAATCTAGGCACTGAACAAGTAGGCAAAGATGCAAGATTTGGAACGCTTATAACTCGAGCATTTCTCAATAGATCGCAAAGGTTTTTGCATCAATTGATCGGAAATATATCTACGCATCTATCATAACGAATGACATTTCATTTTTCTTGAGATAAATAATTGAATAATTGTGAAATATCAAGCATTGTCAAAGTGCACTATGTGCCCATTTTTGATTGGTCTATTTTGTGCTCCTCAAATCGTACCGACCAAAACGGGCAACCAGAGCAGCAGCGAAATAGAATGAAGCACGATTGGAAAGGAAAAAGAAAAAAATGAACGAAACATTGGTCGCAGTCTCACACATGCGTAATTCTCGAGCCAGCCAGACAGCTTAAAAATCCCCGCTCCGCTGCCGTAACGATCATTCTCATTCAAACCGTACACCACATCGGTTCGCATCACAACACATCAACAAACCAACCCAAGCAGCCATGTCTGGACATGGTAAAGGAGGAAAAGTGACGGGAAAGGCAAAATCCCGCTCAAACCGTGTTGATCTAGAGTTCCCCGCAAGGGTAGCTAGGCCGAGCGCGTTAGTACCAGTGCACCAGTCCACCTAGCCGGCGTTATATAGTTTCGGCCGCCGAAGTGATCGAGTTGGCTGGTAACGCTGCTCGCGACGATAAGAAAAACCGCATTCAGAACAGAACACATCAAGACAACAACAGGCAGTTGCAGCGAGTGGCGAGTGGCAAACGCAATCGAAAAACGGCATCAGGTAGCAGAAGAAAAAAGTTTGTTCTTTATACAAACTGCTTTGGTGGCAAATCCAGAACAAGGCGGCATCGAGGGCGTTCGAAATGGTTTTTTGACGTAGGACTACGTCTAACCGGAAGATATAGGGGGTGAAATGGAAATCTAGACACTGAACAAGTAGGAAAAAATGCAAGATTTGGAACGCTTATAACTCGAGCATTTCTCAATAGATCGCAAAGATTTTTGCATCAATTGATAGGGAATATATCTACGCATCTATCATAACGAATAACATTTCATTTTTCTTGAGATAAATAATTGAATAATTGTGAAATATCAAGCATTGTCAAAATGCACTGTGTGCCCATTTTTGATTGGTCCATTTTGTGCTCCTCAAATCGAACCGACCAAAACGGGCAACCAGAGCAGCAGCGATATAGAATGAACCACGATTGGAAAGGAAAAAGAAAAAAATTAACGAAACATTGGTCGCAGTCTCACACATGCGTAATTCTCGAGCCAGCCAGTCAGCTTAAAAATCCCCGCTCCGCTGCCGTAACGATCATTCTCATTCAAACCGTACACCACATCGGTTCGCATCACAACACATCAACAAACCAACCCAAGCAGCCATGTCTGGACATGGTAAAGGAGGAAAAGTGAAGGGAAAGGCAAAATCCCGCTCGAACCGTTAGCTGGTAAAGCTGCTCGCGACGATAAGAAAACCCGCATTCGGAACAGAACACATCAAGACAACAACAGGAAGTTGCAGCAAGAGGCAAAACGCAAAACGGCATCAGGTAGCAGAAGAAAAAAGTTTGTTCTTTATACAAACTGCTTTGGTGGCAAATCCAGAACAAGGCGGCATCGAGGGCGTTCGAAATTGTTTTTTTCAAAACCACGAGTAGTGAGTTTTCTAAATTGGAACCATTCCATAAAACAAAGCGCTTTTCAGGGCCATTAAACCTTCCAAAAAAGACGGGTGGGTAATGTCGGGGACATAACCGGAGTGACGTAGGACTATACAAAGGGGACAGCTTTTGTTAAATATATATTTTAAATATATTGTTTTATTTTCTTCTCATACGTGAATACCTACCTATCTACCTTAAAAATGGATTAGTTTACTGTTTACTCTTCATGAATATGTTGATGGTTTGGTGTTGTGTTTTTGTTATCACTCGATATTCCCATCTTGTTCGGTTAAACCTTCCTGTTTAGCTATTGCGTTTGCTATTTTGCCATTTTGTATTCCTGGCAAAAAAAAAGGTAAGCCAGAGGTAAAACTGGAAAATCGATAAAATTGGCAAAAAAACAAGGTGAGCCATTTTGTGTTCCTGCAGAAGAATTGAGGTAAGCGGGTTGCATTAGCGGCTAGACAGTGCGAATATCCGGAAGGAAAGCAGTTTGAGGAGATTTTGAGTACGGTGGCAGAACAAGCAAGACATAAGGAGGCACAACAAGAAATAAGTCACGCGTTGGGCGTGAGAGAGGCGATTCTTTGGAAGTAGCATCAGTAGGAGCCAAACTGGAGACGAAACCGGAAGAACCGATTCAGAAAGAGTCTGTAAGTGAAGCTAAAAATTAATATGGAAGTGCACCGTTGGGCTGAAAAATGTAAATTTTTGTTTGAAATGTTAATTAATCGAATGCTTAATATTTCTCGTATTCTTTGTTATTTATTCAAGACAAATTTCAAAAAAGCCCATGAAGGTGATACTCACCACCACCACTAGATCGATGAATAAGTAATTCCTCTTTCAGGTTAGTGAACTGGTTCCGAATCCAATATTGGCCTCAGTGTGCGAGCGAACAGATTTTGGTCTCTTAAAAGCAACATTAGCGGAAATGCCATGCGAGTTCTTGATCGATTCGGGTGCCCAAGTCAACACGGTGACAGAGTTAGTGTTCGAGAAATTAATCGCAAATGATAAGTACAACAAAGGGGTTTACAACATTCAACTAGGAACCGATCGTCCGTTGAAGGCCTATGCGGCATCAGACGGCATAGAAGTTTTGTGTACCTTTGAAGCGTTTCTTTATGTTTCGGAAGATCGTCCAATGCTGCTCGAGAAGTTTTATGTCGTAAGGGAATTGCGTTCATTACTAGGCAGGGCCACGGCGATAAGATACAGTTTATTACTTCTTGGATTGAAGGTTCCCGTTATCGATAGTGCTTCAGAAGGCAATAAGGACAATAGATGGCGGAACATAGCTTTCATCTGCTCGGGAGCAATTTTTCCTAAATTCAACATTCGATTCGAGTAAACCTCCATGTCGTAACATATATATGAACGTACCCATTGCGATGAAAGAGGTAGTTTGACATAGACTCGATGAACTAATAACAGCGGGTATAATTGAGCTCGTCACAGATGAGATGAATATGTCATTTTGCTCATCAATGCTAGCATCAACTAGCGCATTTTTTTCATATCGAGCTTCATGAGAATTCACATTTAACCAATTTCATGACGGAATTCGGCATGTTCCGGTACATTCGACTACCCTTTGATTTATGCAATTCACCGGACATATTCCAGAAGGTAATGGAACGAACGATTCTGGGAGGATGTGAAGGCGTTGTTAACTACCTCGACGATATTTTGATTTACGGTGGTACAAAGAAGGAGCACGATAGAAATCTATCCGAGGGTCGAGCAAGGCTTAAGGATCATAACGTGCAAGTGAATTCTTCCAAATGTGTTTTCGGAAGTCAAAGGATAAAATTCGTAGGTTTTGAATTGACAGATGGCGGATGGCGAATTGAACAGGAGAAAATCAATGCGATCAAACTTTTAAAAGACCTACATCGTGTTCGGAGGTTAAGAGCTTTCTCGGATTAATAACTTTCGTTGATAGGTTCCTTATTGATCGAGCAACAAAAACAGAACATCTAAGAATGTTTGCCAATGGTACCAGATTTTATTGGTCTGACGCTGAGGAGGCTGAATTCACGACTTTGCAGACTGATACAATAGAAAAACGCTAGGGTACTTTAGCAATACAGATAAAACCGAACCTTTTGTTGATGCTTCCCCTATAGGTTTAGGATCCGTATTAGTTCAGTACGCAACACATGGTACACCTAGAATAATTGCATGTGACTCGAAGGCACTCACTATTACCGAGCAAAATTACCCCCAATCTCACAGAGAAGCGTTAGCCGTAGTATGGGGCGTTGAGCGTTTTACATTCTATCTTACCGGTAGAACATTTGTGGTGCGTACAGACGCAACGGCAAACGAATTCATCTTCCACTCCAACTACCGTATTGGGAAGCGAGCGTTCGCAAGAGCCGAGGGATATGCATTGAGACTCCAGCCATATGACTTCACAATAGAGAGAATTGAAGAACAAGAAAACGTAGCGGATGCATTATCACGATTGATTCGCGATACCCAGGATCCTGAATCTTTTGGAGATGACGATGAGTCACCTGTATTGTGTACTCTAGACGCAATACAGGTTGTATGGAAATCACCTTAAGTGAGATAGAGTGTTCTTCAGAACAGGATGAGGAGTTGAATAACTTACGAGATGCTTTGAGTCACAACATTTGGCCTGAGGAACTTCGTAAATACTAAGCACATCGGAAAAATATACATATTCTTGGAGCATTATTTTGTAAAGGCGACCGGATCATTTTACCTTAAGCATTGAGGAAAAAAGCGATGATTTCTTCTCATAGTGGACACATTGGTGAAGTTGCCATGAAGCGTATCATGCGCGAATTTTTCTGGTGGCCGAAAATGAGCACCGAGATCGAAGCTTTTTTCAAAAATGTGAAACATGTGTACTACTGTCAAGAAAAAACTCTCCAGTACCTTTGGCTTCACGCGAACTTCCGAATGGACCGTGGGAAATAATTCAAATCGACTTTCTCTCGGTATCAGGATTCGGGTCGGGAGAATTCCTCATGATTGTGGATACGTATTCGCGGTTTTTAGCCGTAATTGAAATGTATCGCATTAACGCTGATGCTGTAAATTCGGCCTTATCGGATATCTTTAAACGTTGGGGATTGCCTCTCATAATCCAGAGTGATAATGGACCTCCATTTCAAAGCTCAGCTTTCTGTGATTTCTGGGAAGATAAAGGAGTTAAAGTACATAAATCGATTCCGTTGTGCCCACAGTCAAACGGTTTAGTTGAAAGACAGAATCAGTCAAGCAATAAAACATTATCGGCAGCTAAGATCGATGGCAAAAATTGGCGAAAATCTCTAGATGTATTTGTACATAACCACAATACGTTGATTCCGCATTCAAAGTTGAACTCGAACTACTCGTTGGGTGGAAGTTTGGAGGCACGTTCCCAAGCCTCTGGAACGAAATGTATGAAAAAGAAATAGACCGTATGAATGTTCAAGAGACAGATGCAGACGCCAAGCTGATAAGTACGAAATACGCAAACCGGAGACGAGGAGCAAAATGTTCCGACATACACGTCGGAGATACCATATTTTTGAAACAACAAAAAAACAGGAAGTGGGTTATATCTATGGTATAACCGCAAGGGTGACGTAGGACTATCGTTGATTTAATGATCATTTGTTTGAAGTTGAATCTAAATCCATTCTGAATGAATGAATAAATGAATATTTGGGGGACTTCGAAAACGAGAGCGTTACGTTGGAGGCACAAGGTTTTATGCATCCAATATAGGATACGAAAAACCTTGTTCTGAAGAATAATCTTCAGAAGCTAACCTGCTAACTGTACTTGATTGACAAAACACAAACCCAAATGTATTATATGGATATTTTATGGATAGAAAACATTAAAATAAACTCTTTCGCTTGAATGTAATTTTCAATTCCAAGGGGAACTGGCAGATTATTTTCCAGCAACTATTAGATATTTCCACATTTTCCTCGATACTGGAAGCCCACCAGTGGTTAATACTAACTCGATAACCACCTGTTAATAGTACTTGATTGAAAAATATTTGGTCACAGTGTTACATGGATAGAAAACATTAAAATAAACTCTTTCACATGAATGTATTTTTAAATTCCAAGAGGAACTGGCAGATTATTTTCCAGCGTTACGGAACCGTTTGGTACATCACGCCACTCGGGTCCGCCAACCTACGGTCGACAACGTGGAGCGTGCAGCGTCAGCAGTATGCAGTCATAAGAGGGCCGCGAGCGCATGGCTCGCCCTCTTTTTCGCTGTGCAGTTCTTGTGGAGCACCGGTGGTGCCGTGTGATTAGTGATAAGTGAATAAATTGTTGAAAGTAGTTAGTTTTTAAAAGTGTTTGCATATCACGATTCCCATAAGTGGTGTCAGAAGTGGGATCGTGAGGTGTTAAAATAGTGGAAGATCCCGCCGCACGAGTAACCAGCCGTCGAAGGATCACCCGGATGCTGCAAACACAACCGTAAGTGAATTACTACATCACGCCACTCGGGTCCGCCAACCTACGGTCGACAACGTGGAGCGTGCAGCGTCAGCAGTATGCAGTCATAAGAGGGCCGCGAGCGCATGGCTCGCCCTCTTTTTCGCTGTGCAGTTCTTGTGGAGCACCGGTGGTGCCGTGTGATTAGTGATAAGTGAATAAATTGTTGAAAGTAGTTAGTTTTTAAAAGTGTTTGCATATCACGATTCCCATAAGTGGTGTCAGAAGTGGGATCGTGAGGTGTTAAAATAGTGGAAGATCCCGCCGCACGAGTAACCAGCCGTCGAAGGATCACCCGGATGCTGCAAACACAACCGTAAGTGAATTACTTCTCAACATCTAAAACTCTATTATCAATCATGCCGGAAACAAGAGCCAGTGAACTTGAAGCACTCAAAACAGAGCTTGAACAGCTCCGAGCATTGGTAGTGGCCAGGGAGGGCAACAAATATGCCATCCCCGACCCTATTAAAAATATGTCGGAATTTTCCGGAAATAAAAAGGAATTGGCAAGTTGGCTCAAGGAAGTCAACGAGCTTTACGAAATGTTTAAAATAAAAGGCGAGAACGGGCAACCCGACTCGCTTAGCTCGATATATTTGCGGGCAATAAAAAATAAAATCAAAGGGGACGCTCGCGTGATATTATGCGCAAATGGTGATCCCGATACCATTCACGGTATCAAATCGGTTCTCATCGAACAATATGGGGACCAGAAGGACTTCGCCACTAATTTGTCGGCGATGTTCCATTTGAAGAAAGGAGATAAGAATCATTTGAGATTCTTTAATGAAATCAAAGAAATTAACACTAGGCTAAAAGCCAATCTATCCTCGAACCCGTTATCGGCTCGAGAGGTAGTTGATGTGATAACAATCACACGATATTTGGACAACATCGGAGAGCCCCTGGCCTCCATTATCAGGCAATCGAAACCAAAATCTTTAGAAGAGGCATACCAGGCTGTATGCACTAATCAAAACGCGGAAAGTAGAACGAAACCCGCAAAACAAATTTTCAAACAGCACAGTAACCCTAGTAGCAGTGGTTCTGGTGGCTATAATAATAACAACAACAGCAACAGCTCTTACAGAGCATATGCCAAAGAAACGAACGCAAAAACTGCATTCAAACGACCGATTCAGCAATTTAAACCGCGCGTGGAACATAACACCAACGAGGTTGACGTGGATAGTGATGATGATGATGACGATGATGACAATAACGCGACCGAGTGCGAAGTGCAAAATACACGCGAAGTAAATTTTCACAGAGGAGAGGAAGACCAGACAATAACTTGAACAATTTCATTCCTTACATTCGCTACCGATCTAACAAGGGAATCTTAAAATTCTTGATAGACACAGGTGCGAACAAATCGTATATGAATCCAGAACATGTGGCAAACGCAAAAGTGACTGATCAGCCAGCCATCGTCACGAACAAAAATGGAAAATTTATTTTGGATAAAGTGGTGCACGCGAATCTTTTTCCGAAAGATGTCAACAGAGCACTACCATTTCATGTGTTTAAATTTCATAAATTTTTTGACGGGCTCATAGGGTACGAAAACTTAGCAGCCTTGAAAGCCGTGATCAATACAGATAAACACGAGTTGATTATTGGGAAATCTACGTACCAATTTTACCGGTATTTCCCTTCTTCCATGAATTTTCACGAAAATTTCGAAACTTTCATGAAAATTCCAACTTTACAAGATGGAACGTTTCTAATCGAAGATGAGCTTAACATTACTGCAAATGTTTCAGTCCAACCGGGACTTTACTTGGCAAAGAATAATAGTGCGATGGTTCATGTACATTCAAAAGGCCTACCGAAGCCTATATTGTCGAAACCATTCGAAAATAAAGACTTTCTTATAAAAACCGATAATCCAAAAGAGAATTTGAATTTCCCTGCGGATCATCTAAATAAAGAGGAGGTCAAATTTCTTGCAAAGACCTTACAGCCATTCAAAAGCATCTTCTTCCAGGAAGGTCAAAAACTTGCCTTTACACATCAAGTAAAGCATAGAATAGAGACCACCGATAACAAGCCAATACACCAAAAGACATATAAATATCCGTACCATCTAAGAGAAATAGTGAGTGAACAAATCCAAAAGATGTTGGATACAGGCATTATTAGAGAGTCTTCATCTGCCTGGACTTCTCCTATTTGGGTCGTACCTAAGAAGGTCGACAACTCAGGTGCGAAAAAGTACCGCATAGTGGTAGATTACAGAAAATTAAATAAAATCACACCGTCTGATCGGTATCCAATACCGGAAATCAGCGAAATTTTGGATCGTCTAGGAAATGCGCAGTATTTCTCTGTGCTCGACCTGGCCAGCGGGTTCCACCAAATAGAGGTAGACCCAGCTGACATCCCAAAAACGGCGTTTAACGTCGATCATGGGAAATACGAATTTGTGCGGATGCCGTTCGGATTGAAGAATGCGCCCGCAACATTCCAACGCCTGATGGATTCGGTATTACGGAAACATTTAGGTATTAGATGTTTCGTCTATATGGACGACATCATAATTTTTTCCAGCTCTTTGGAAGAGCACATGAAAGACATTCAAAAGGTTTTAAAAACTCTAAAGGAAGCAAACCTTAGAGTTCAGTGTGACAAGTCGGAATTCCTTCGTAAAGAAGTTGAATTCCTCGGTCACGTGGTTACTACGGAAGGGGTTAAACCTAATCTCAAGAAGGTTGAAGCAGTGAAAAACTGGCCTCTTCCGAAAACCCCGAAGGAACTAAAATCCTTCCTTGGAACAATTTCATACTATAGAAGATTCATTCCCGACTTTGCTAAAATCGCAAAGCCGATGACAAGTGTGCTTCGTGGAAAAACCAAATCCATAGAAATTACTCCGGAATATGAAAAAGCCTTTACTGAATTGAAAAATATAATGAGTTCGGATCTCTTATTGCACTACCCCAATTTTGACGAGCCGTTCGTTTTGACTACGGACGCGTCAAACTTTGCGATCGGGGCGGTCCTCACACAGATAGTGAATGGAGGTGAAAAACCCATTGCCTATCTATCAAGAACATTGACAAAGGCGGAAGAGAAATATTCTGCCACCGCCAAGGAACTGTTAGCTATCTATTTTGCAGCTAAAAAGTTCCGGCCATATCTGTATGGTAGGCAGTTTACCATATACACAGATCATGAGCCTCTTACTAAGGAAATCAAGTTAACAGATGCTACAGGACGAGTGACTCGCCAACGGCTATACCTGGAGCAATTCGATTTCCAGTTGGTTTACAAAAAAGGAAAACAAAATGTAGTGGCCGATGGTTTATCCCGGATACCACGAGCTGACGAATCTGAACTAAATATTCAAACCGTTTTGCAAAACGAGCTTTATGAAAATGACCCGATATATGGACCAGAAATAATTAACAAGTTTAGGAATCAGCTGATAATTAATGTGTCAAACGATCCTAGAAAATCGGCTCACATATTTTATTCTATATTTTCAGGTTACAGCAGGCATACTTTCAACCGTGGAGAATATTCCGAAGATGAAATCCGAAACATTCTTAAAAGTTATCTTTCCCCGACCATATCCAATGGTATATTCGCTCCCCTAGAGATTGCACAATTGTGTTCTAAAATAATGAAAGATCAATTCAAAGGCATGAAAGTACAATTTTGCAATCTAAAACTCCCTGATCTTATTTCTAAAACTGATCAAGAGGAATTTATTCGTAAGAGCCATAATTTTAACCACAGAAGTTGGAAGCTCACATACGAGGAGATTCGTCAGTCAGTTTTCTTCCCCGATATGATTACGAAGATCAAATCATTCGCAAAAAATTGTGAGGACTGCAAGTTCGCGAAATACGAACGACGTCCCTTCAAAATTCCAATAACTCGAAGAGCATACGACAAACCATTAGAGAACATTTTCATTGACGTATACGTCAAGGAGGGTGAAAAATTCCTTACCCTTGTTGACGCATTTTCCAAATTTGCCCAAATTTTCAAAATCCAGAATGAAACGGCGGATGAGCTGATCGAAGTAATTACAAAATACTTTAAAATTTTCGGCCTACCAAAAACTATAACATGTGATCAAGCCACATCTTTCAGAAGCTCAAAATTCAAAACCTTTCTCCAAAATCAAAATATTGATATACACTTTGCCAGTACTAGTAACAGCAATGGCATTGTCGAGAGATACCACAACACGCTTTTAGAAATGTACATGTCAAACAGGAGAAAACTTGAAGAACTAACCTTATACGAAGGGCTCTCCATAGTAACTGCCCTATATAACGATACCAAACATTCAACTACGAAATTAAGACCTAGGGATATAATTTTTGGAAATTCTCATTCATTGAACCCGGAGGATATAAATACACAGAAAGCAAAAATAATACTAACTGCCAGGGAAAATATTGCGTTAGAAGCTAGGACACACAATCAGAAAAATGAAAGTCAAAACAATAAAGAATATGAAAACCTCACCATCAGTGAAGCTTTAGTTAAAGGGAAAGGAAAGCCGACCCCTTACACCAATAGATTTAGGCCAATTAAAATCCAAAGTCAAACCAGCAAAACTGTAACAGACGAAAAGGCTATCAAAATTCACAAATTAGATATGAAAAGAGCTAACTAAAACAACACTTTATATTTTCTTGCAGAATACTGTGGCTCCTTACGCTGGTAGGGATGGCCACTTCAGACTTGAGAATTCATACCCTGGATCAGAGTCCGATCATTATAGTTCCGTTAGGACCCGCTAAAATAAGCACTAGTTCTCTGCGAATTGTGCACCCCATAAACTTGACCTCAATTGGAACAATTGTAGAAAACTTTAACGCCGTTTCTATGGAGAGATTGTCGAATCAAACGCCTTTTAAGTCAATAGTTAAAGCAAAATTAGACAAAATAAACTTGAGTTACAACCGAATAAAACCACTACGTAGGAGAAAACGATGGGAATCTCTCGGAAAGGCCTGGAAATACGTATCGGGAAGCCCAGACGACCTTAAGATTATAAATTCGTCATTAAATTCATTAATTAGCGAGAATAACAAGCAAATAAGAATCAATAGTGCTTTCGATTCACGAATGAGCAACATTACAAAAGCAATTAACGTCATACTGAAAAATGAGGAAAATGTAATACATTCCTTAGAGGGCTTTGATGTATTAGAATTAATATTCAAAATTGATGAGCTATTATACTACTTAGACATAATCGAAGAGGCGATCACACTAGCGAGACGGAGTATCCCAAGCAGCCGCATCATTCACCTCGACGAATTGGAAACCATTCATCATTCCCTCATTAATGACGGTTTCGGGCTTAACTCGGTCGATAGCATACTTAGTACTGCCAATGCCTACGCAGTATTAAACAACGAAATTTTCATGTACATACTGAAGATACCCAGGATCAAAAATGTACAGTACACCCTCAACTTCATTGAACCAGTCATTGTAGATCACCACAGAGTCCACCTACAAACACAGTTTTATTTGAAAGGACAGAAATCATTCATGTTAAAAAGCGCTTGTTCCAAAGCCAACGCCATGTTTATATGTTCCTCAACGGATCTAGAACCTTTGACGGGTTGTATGCAACAATTGGTCTCCGGAAATACAGCAGAGTGTCCCATAGAACGCACCTACGGAAACAAAACTATTCGGAAAATCAATGATGGCAATATAGTCGTCAATGCAATCAATGTAACACTTTCGTCAAACTGTTCAGTCACCCAACGCACTCTACAGGGGTCGTTCCTAATCCAATACTCAAACTGTACACTGAAATTGGATGACGAGGAATATGTCAACACAAACATGGAGATACAGCCGTTCATACCTACCACGGGATTGAAGGTAAATCCAACCAAACTGTTTAACCACATTCCGTTGGAACATTTACAGGAGTTACATATGGAACAGCGTAACCATATCACACACCTTAACCTGACAGCCGAAAACCTCCATTGGAAACTTCATTTCCTGGGATGGATAGCATCCGTAATCTCATCAACTTTACTAATCTGCATACTGGGTTCATCCATAATCATCGTTTTGAAATTCGCCGCCTGGAAGACACTCCTTACCAACAGCAAACCAGAAGTCATCGAACAGGATACCATCGCATCAACCGAGGCCCATCCCGAGTCCAGAGAGGTACCGCTGATACTTCAGCAGTAGACGAAAGCCGAGGACGTCTTTCAGCTAAGGGGGAAGCCGTTACGGAACCGTTTGGTACATCACGCCACTCGGGTCCGCCAACCTACGGTCGACAACGTGGAGCGTGCAGCGTCAGCAGTATGCAGTCATAAGAGGGCCGCGAGCGCATGGCTCGCCCTCTTTTTCGCTGTGCAGTTCTTGTGGAGCACCGGTGGTGCCGTGTGATTAGTGATAAGTGAATAAATTGTTGAAAGTAGTTAGTTTTTAAAAGTGTTTGCATATCACGATTCCCATAAGTCAGCAATGATTAGATCTTTCCGGAACTTTCTCGATGCTGAATGGCATCCAAACGGAAAGAATTCTGCGCGTGTATGTGTCGATCCTTCGCCGTCCACCTCCTCCAGCACGTTAGGCAACGATGTTGTCTTGTCGATGTCCTCACGAAAAATGAATGTGTCTCACCACCAGAATATCGCTCAAGTATGCTTTTTGTGTGTGATTGAATCGAGAGAAGGTGTGGTTTACGATGGCAA
The DNA here is from genome assembly GCF_029784135.1 of Toxorhynchites rutilus septentrionalis. Classification (NCBI taxonomy): domain Eukaryota; kingdom Metazoa; phylum Arthropoda; class Insecta; order Diptera; family Culicidae; genus Toxorhynchites; species Toxorhynchites rutilus. Next base: position 130,926,715 of record NC_073746.1, read on the forward strand.
TTTGGAAGACAAACTAGAGGGGAATGAACTCTCTGAGCTCGGATCTTTCGGCGACTGAGCAATAATCGATTGCGGGCGCATACAATATTGGATACGGAAATATCCTACTGATGGGGAAAAATAATCTTCTGAAGCTATCCTGTTAATTGCGATTGATTGAAAAATCACAAAACCAAATGTATTTGGTCACAGTGTTACATGGATAGAAAAGATTCAAATAAACTCTTTCACATGAATGTATTTTTAAATTCCCAGAGGAACTGGCAGATTATTTTCAGTAACGATTAGATATTTCCACATTTTCCTCGATACTGGAAGCCCACCAGTGGTTAATACTAACTCGATAACCACCTGTTAATAGTACTTGATTGAAAAATATTTGGTCACAGTGTTACATGGATAGAAAACATTCAAATAAACTCTTTCACATGAATGTATTTTGACGTGGGACTACGTCTAACCGGAATATATGGAGGGTGAAATGAAAACCTAAACACAGAACATGCAGGAAAAAATGAAAGATTTCGAATGCTTATAGCTCGAACATTTCGTACTGGATAGGAGAGATGTTTGCATCACTTGATAGGGAATATTTCTACGCATCTATCGCAACTAACAAAATGTTGTTTTTCATTAGATAAACAATTGAATAACTGTAAAATATTAGGCGTTATCTAAACGCCCTAACTGCATCGTTTTGATTGGCCCGATTTACGGTTTCCCTAACATAGCCATCAAAACCAAGCAGCCTTGGGGAAATCGGCATTGCAAATACATGAAAGTAGGGGGACTTTTGTGCTCATCGAAAAATGTTCCCTAACACAGACTTTAAAACCAAGCAGCGAAATCGGCATTGCAAACACACGAACGAGCCTAGAGGCGAGTGAACTGAAAAGTTTAAACCCTCTTAAAACCAAAAAGAAGAAGAAAAACACACGAAAGTAGGAGGAGCTTTTATTCCCACCGAAATGTGTTCCCTAATAGAGATTTCTAAACCAAGGTGCCTGGAGAAATCGGTATTTCAAATTCATGCAAGTCGGGGGTATTTTTGTTCCGACTGGAATGTGTTTTCCTAACACAGACTTCAAAACCGAGGTTTCTGGGGAAATCGGCTCTGCAAATAAATGCAAACTGCGAGTACTTTTGTCCTCGTTTGCCTTTGTGCAGATTGGAATATGTCTGTCCTAACATGATCTTCTAAACTTAGGAACCTGGGAAAATCGTGCAGACACTAGAAGCGAATGAACTTCCCAGTTTCAAGCAAATTCGAGATTTGAGAAGTATGTACACTTTTGGGATGTAAACATCAGAGGGAAATGTAAAATAAAATAATCGTTTGATAATTTTTTTTTGTCTTTATTGGAAAGATTTTCAGCCTTAGGCTGGTTCATCAAACGTTTGATAATTCTTCCGTACATATGTTTTGTTCTAGTCATCATACCAAACGTAAAAGGTCCGTCATTAAATTTACTTGTAACGAAGAACAATCAATCACAATAAATTAATTGACTTTACACGGCATTTGTTCATTTTTTTCACTCACAGAGCAAATATATTGAACTCAATTGAATTTGGAAACTGTTTCATTCAATCAAGAATTTAATCAATACAAACGAATGATTGCTAAGCTAAGGTAGTTCCACGTCAACCTTGTGGTTATATCATAGATATAACCCACTCATTTTTAAATTTCCAGAGGAACTGGCAGATTATTTTCCAGAAATGATTAGATCTTTCCGGAACTTTCTCGATGTTGAATGACATCCAAACGGAGAGAATTCCGCGCGTGTATGTGTGTGTAGCGATGTCTTCCCGGGGAGCCGTTTGTGGTATCACTCTCCTCCTGCTGGATTCCCTTCTGGCCTAGGGTGCACAAACAGGCTCTTGGTGACACCGTTCATCCGCGCTTTCATGATAAACGAAGAGCTTCACCACAACAGCGACAACATGCTCCAATCGCTGTTCAATTAGAACTGAGCGGATTTCCGAGCGGCGCTCGCTTATATACCGATTGGTGATTTCAATAGCCTGTTTTGAAAGCAATTTTAAGACTATTGAAACAAGTTTTTGGATCAAAAAGTAACAAGTATAGAACGCGTAGACATTTTATCTTTCGAATGAAGTGTTTATCATACCATTTCGTTCAGTTGTTTAGGAGCTATTAACGCTCAAAATCTCGGTCTCCGGCGTAACGCTTTCGTTTTCGAAACTTTGATTTTACACCCCGGTATAAAAATGAAAGACGTAGTCCTACGTCGAAAAATCTAAGGCAGATCCAACCTTCTCATCCGAGCGTTATACTGTTATAGCTAAAGATGGACCAAAAATGGTAATTGCGAGTGGCAATGGAGTGCAATATACCAGAAGTATAAATGACTTAAAAAAAGTACCCGATCCTACACCACTTAGTGAAACTGAATTGGAGTCAGATTATGAGGATAGACTAGATGAAGATACTGAGGCAGTTAAGGAGCAAGATAAAAAAATTCATCAAAATCGGTCAGCCTTAAGCAAAAGGGGAACAGTGAATACACCCACAAGATACAACGACGATTTTATTTACAGAATATATCAATGAATTTATAGAAAATAAATGTTAAACGAACATCGAGTATTTGATATTCATTAAATGAAACAATAAATTTATATTTTATATTGACTGGTCAATATACACGTTGAAATTGATGAAAATATTGATGAAAAAATAAATTAAAATTGGAACAGAACGTTATGTAATAAATAGAAATGCGATTTGCGAAAAAACCATTGCTAAAAGTTTTTGTGCTGATACAGTAATAGGCTGATTGTGTTGAACAAATAATACCAACATATTTTTTTATGTCCAATGAGAATGATTGTTTATATCATTCATGCGATTTCATTACAATTTAACAATTTAGAGTAGAGAAGGGAAATATTGTGGGAAATGTGATGAGTCGGTTTAAATTCTATCAAATTTGAAGAATTATGTTCGACACTATTATTTGAAACACCTTTTGGATTTCAGTTCGGAGGATTGAAAGTGTGGATGAAATAACACACAAATATATATATATTTAAATTACAGTGTAAGGAAACGCAAAATTGTATGCGATTGACGAACGCAAGTTGTTGCGCAAGGAGCTGGAATTGACAGGTGGTTCGTTTTCGACAGTATGAGGATAAGGCATGGATGATGCGAGAGGGGATGAAAAATGACAGCGGCTTTTTTTGTTTATAAACAAAGTAGATCAAATCTTTATGCTACATAGCGGTCCCCACCAACATATACCTACGCTGGGCTGGTTTCAATCGAACTAGCTGTTGTGTCTCACAACCCGAACGATCAGGCGAGTCTTCAGCTAAAGCAATACGGCACAAGCCCACCGGTTATTAAGAGCCACCTCTTTTATATACCCACTAGCAAAGCTCCCACAATCGCTGAGTTTCCAATCCCAGCAGCAACGGCAACAACCCTCACGTCCCGTAGAACAGCAATGCAGACAATAACTTGCAGCAGTCACCGAAACACTACAATGATGCCAACAGCGTAAACAAAACCAACATTTATGCGCAGCAAACACATAGCGGCATGCACTCCTCATTGCATGCCATTTGTTATCCTCTTTCTCGGAAAACTCTAGCCGTTCGTTTGGCCGCTGTCAATTCGAACTCAAGTAATGGCTGAACAGCAGTTCTGACATAACGTTCCACCTTATTATACCGCCTTGTTGTTGCGTGGTATGCAAGAAAATAAAAGAATCAAGTTATTAAATCATACAGGTGCGAAAGAGAAAAAGAATCCGACAGGGCTTTGCAACAAAAAGAGAAAGCGAATTTTAATGCATTGCGTGATTGAGGTTGGTTTCTCGCGTCATTCAGTATACGATATTTGGTGCGGTAACACGCGTTGTAAAGACGGAGGAATTAAAAAAAATGGAGATTGGAAACAAACACGACAGTCGTCACTGTACATTTGTCGTCAAAAATATAAACAAATCAGACTATATAACGCACACCAACAAACCACCGCATTCGTGATTAAGGTTGATACGAATGAGCCCTACGATCAATTGTATATGAGTCGGAAAGCGTGAAAAAAGTCTCCACTAGCGATTGTTAACCGGCTTCACCGTTACCGGTTTTACCGGTAATACCGGATCATTTTTCATTACCGAATTACCGGTAATTTTCCAATCAATAACTGGTAATTCCGATAATTTTCATTTTTACAACTTAAATAATATTTGCCTTTATGCCGCTTCGAAATATTGCTAAGATCGCAAAAATCCAACTGGCAGTGTTGCGCCGATTCTACAATCTCTGAACATCAGTTCAAAAATCGCTGCCCGATTTGAAAATGAAGCACAGGATAAGCTTCAGCGATGAAGAATTGATAGCGATACTGCTATGCCGGAAAAACAGGAAGTGGGTTATATCTATGGTATAACCGCAAGGGTGACGTAGGACTATCGTTGATTTAGAGATCATTTGTTTGAAGTTGAATCTAAATCCATCCTGAATGAATGAATAAATAAATATTTGGGTGACTTCAAAAACGAGAGTGTTACGTTGGAGACTCAAGGTTTTATACATCCAATATTGGATACAAAAAACCTTGTTCTGAAGAATAATCTTCAGAAGCTTTCCTGCTAACTGCACTTGATTGCCAAATCACAAAACCAAATGTATGTGGTCGCAGTATTATATGGATAGAAAACATTAAAATAAACTCGCTTGAATGTAATTTTCAATTCCAAGGGGAACTGGCAGATTATTTTTCAGCAACGATCATTTCTTTCCAGGTTTCCTCTCGATAACCAGCAAACGAAAAGAGTTGCGCGCGTGTATGTGTGTGTGTGGCGGCTGCTTCTATGTCTTCCCGAGGAACCGTATTTCGATGCTGATACTCTCTTGGTCACGAGAGTATCAGCATCGGCTTTTCTGCGCTCCCTCACAGTTAAAACAAACTGATTGCATTTCAGGTCAGGTCAGGCCAGGTAATGAATCCCTCGATCCCTCGCCGTTCAGCTCGTTCAGTAACGATGTTGTCTTGTCGATGTCCTCAGGCGTCGTGCACAAATTACGTAACGCTAAAAATCCGTATTTTGAACCACCTCTCCCCCCCCCCTTTCGTAACGCAATTTCCTATCTCTAATAAACAGAAAGTAACGCAACATCTACCCCCTCCCCCCTTATCGCGTTACGTAATTTGTGCACAACGCCTCACGAAAAATGAATCGGTTTCACCACCAGAATATCATTTCAGTATGCTTTTCGTGCGTGATTGAATCGAGAGAAGGTGTGGTTTACGATGGCAATTTGGAAGGCAAACTAGAGGAGAATGAACTCTCTGAGTATGAAAATTTCGGCGACTGAGCAATAATCGATTGAAAATTATATAATTTTCGCGATACGAAACATTTTCCGTTTTTCATGTTATGCATCCAATATTGGATACGAAAATATCCTACTGATGGGAAAGAATAATCTTCAGAAGCTTTCCAGCTAATTACACTTGATTGAAAAATTACGAAATCAAATGTATTTGGTCGCTGTGTTCGCCATATAATTAGAAAACATTAAAATAAACTCTTTCGCATGGATGTATTCTTCAATTCCCAGGGAACTGGCAGATTATTTTTCAGCAACGATTAGATCTTTCCGGAATTTTCTCAATGCTGTATGGCATCCAAACGAAAATTCTCGTTTCAGTTTGGCCTGCAAAAAACTTTTCTAAACTCTAATCCATCAAATTGGGAGCCCTGAAAAGGGCTGATGATTATATGCTAAGCTAATATAGCACCCTCTCCTTGGATTCGATGGGCCAGCTGAATGTCCTTGAGCATGATGTGACGCGTTTTGCGTGGATAGCACACAAATTTGTATCTTCGAATAAGCCTCCTGCAGCGTCATAACCGCGGAACTTTGGAAGCGCAAGTCGGTTTTGAAGTCCTGAGCAATTCCACGATCCAAAAGCTGCAAAGGTAGCTTGCGGATCAGCAATTCGGTCGACTTCCGATAGCGATGAATTTCACGCAAAGTTCCCGGTCGATAGCGATGTGGCTTCTTCACCTATCCTGCGGCTGGTGCGCTTATCCGAGCTGCTTTCGTGTGCCTTACCACTGAAAGACTAACTAGCTATCTGCTTGGTCCCAAACAAACGAGTCGTCACGGTGCGAGAGTAGAGTAAGAAATGAACGAAAGCAAAGGAAGCGTCATTTTATAAACCATAAAAGTATAGAATCTAAACCCCACCCTTATTATATTCGTTGCTTACCCTGAGAGAGAAACGAATAACATCGAAGTAAGTATACAGTAATGTATTTGAATCCGGACACTTTGCGTTACATTTAATATCATACCGCAGCCACAACATTTTCTGCATGTTGAATTAATGCGATTGATAAGTAACTATCAAGAAACTATCAGTAACTATATTAGCAGCTATTAATCGCATAAATTCAACATGAAAAAAATGTTATGGCTGTGGTATGATATTGAATGTAATGCAAAGTGTCCGGATTCAAAAGCATTACTGTAAAAAAGAGTTAACTCGACTGAAATTTTTTCGGTTCGGCCTGCAAAAACGAAATTAAGAGCCCCCGCCGACTGCAGACTGACTTGTCGACCGATAGTTCGGTCTGCTTCTTAATCAGTACGGAGAAAAAAAGTCTGTAGTGTACAGCATAATGCATAGACGTAAGTATGAGCTTCCCCATCTCACATTCCAATAAGATTAATGGGTTTCCAAGTGGGCGCGCTACATACGGATACGAATGATTTCAATCACCTGTTTTCGAAGCTATCATTAAGCTATTGAAACAATTTTTCGACTCAATAAATAGCAATCATATAACTCTTGGACATTTTATCTTTTGTATGAAATGATTATCATACTGTTCCGTTGATCCGAAGCAGAATGAATCACGCTTAAAGAAGGAATGGATTTTTTCTTGGAATTTAGTCAGCAGAAATAATGCCCTTTCCCAACAATTAAAAACGACAAACGGCACCACGAAAGCAGCTCGGATAAGCGCATCAGCCACAGGAAGCGTGAAGAAGCCACATCGCTATCGACCGGGAACTTCGCATGAAATTCGTCGCTATCAGAAGTCGACCGAATTGCTGATCCGCAAGCTACCTTTGCAGCATTTGGTTCGTGGAATTGCTAAGGACTTCAAAACCGACTTGCGCTTCCAAAGTTCCGCGGTTATGACGCTGCAGGAGGCTTATTCGAAGATACCAATTTGTGTGCTATCCATGCAAAACGCGTCACATCATGCCCAAGGACATCCAGCTGACCCATCGTATCATCCGAGGAGAGCGTGCTATATTAGCTTAGCATATAATACATGACATGATGTAGTGAATATATCCGAAGAAATCACATAAAATTATTTGTGTACGAATGCCGCAATCGATAGTCGACTCTAATTTGCGCTGGGTAATTTCCTCGGAGGACTCGATTCCTCCTTTGAGCATTAATAATCTCTTTCTGGCAAAACGATGTGGTATGAATCACATTATTTGAATGATAGAATGAAGAAGTTTTCTGCCAATTTCCTTCAACCTCCAAACGTATCTTTCTCCCGTTTGTCGTTTTCGCGTTCGCTAATCCTTTCTCACAACACCCATTTCTAGTTTGAGAAATTGTTGAGTAAACATTGTTTGCCAGTGCGCGTAGAGCGGGAATTCCTAAAGATTCATTGCACCTCTAATAAATTGCCGAAAGACGTGGTCTTACGTTGATCGCACTTGATTGAAAAAATCCAAAACGAAATGTATTTGGTCGCAGCATTATATGAGTAGAAAGCAAATAATCGCTCGAAAATGACTTGATTTTCGCGATGTGAAACATTTTCCGTTTTTCATGTTATGCATCCAATATTGGATACGAAAATTTCCACTGATGGGGAAAAAAAATATTCAGAAGCTTTCCTGTTAATTGCGATTGATTGAAAAAATCCAAAACGAAATGTATTTGGTCGAAGCATTATATGAGTAGAAAGCAAATAATCGCTCGAAAATGACTTGATTTTCGCGATGTGAAACATTTTCCGTTTTTCATGTTATGCATCCAATATTGGATACGAAAATTTCCACTGATGGGGAAAAAAATATTCAGAAGCTTTCCTGTTAATTGCGATTGATTGAAAAATAACAAAACCAAATGTATTTGGTTGCAGTGTTATATGGATAGAAAACATTAAAATGAACTATTTCGCATGAATGTATTTTTCAATTCCCAGGGGAACTGGCAGATTATTTTTCAGCAACGATGATAGCAACGAGAATTCCGCGCGTGTATGTGTGTGTGTGTGTGTGGCGGCTGCTCCGATGTTTCAAGCGGAACCGTGGCATCACTCTCCTCCTGATGAATTCCCTTTTGGCCTTAGGTGCACAAACAGGCTCTTGGTGACACCGTTCATCAGCGCTTTCATGATAAACGAAATTAGCTTCACAACATCAGCGACAACATGCTCCAATCGCTGTTCAATCATAACTGAGTGGGTTTATGAGCGGCGCTCGCTTATATACCGATTTTTGATTTCAATAGCCTGTTTTGAAAGCAATTTTAAGACTATTGAAACAAGTTTTTGGATGAAAAAGTAAAAAGTATATGACGCGTAGACATTTTATCTTTCAAATGAAGTGTTTATCATACCATTTCGTTCAGTTGTTTAAGAGCTATTAACGCTCAAAATCTCGGTCTCCAGCGTAACGCTTTCGTTCTCGAAACTTTGGTTTTACACCCCGGTATAGAAATGAAAGACGTAGTCCTACGTCAAAACTGCACCCTTTTTTAGCTGACGTCAGATTGCAATTTATGCTAGAACAGCTATCGGAGCAACCATCAGAAATTCTGGTTTCTTTTCCCACCTTCGTATCAGCATTTGTATTTGCCTAAAGCTCTTGAGCGAAATTATCGCTTGTTTATTTTTACCCGCGCTGCCGGGTCCTGCCTGGAACACAGCAAACAAATCTATGCATCATTACTGCATTCTGCATTCTTTTGATGATTCTTCTTGGTCCGATAACATCCAGAATGCTTTATTTAACATGATTGGCATCCAGTGGCTGAATAGGACGTGAGAAACTCGAAATCTTGGGAATAAATGAAGCTTGCTGGTTGAATTTTTGAAGGCCGTCTAGACCAATGGTACTCATCATTTTTTCAGAGGGGCCACAAACTCGTGTTATGGCGGGTTTACATTAGGGAGATCTATAGCTATAGATGGATTTATTCACGTGAAAATAGGTGTAAACGGGTGAGAATAAACATGATACACTTATTCGAGGTATATATAACATGAATAAATTCAGCATATGTAAACGCTTGTGAATTTCTCACTGGTGAGAAATCACTAAAATTGGATGCAGTTCTACTTCAGGTGAATAAATTCACCGAAAATATGAATATATTCATTATAGAAGTTCACGCTAGTGTAAACGGTTGATGCGATTTCTATAAATCTCATCATATTTCTTCACACGAATATATCACTAGTATATCTAAACCCACCCTTAGTCATGGTGTGATGGGCCGCAATAAATAATAAACAAGCGTGGTACCCAGGACACGACCACATTGTTAACGTGAGAGTATGAAATTATAAATTCGAGAATGGAACTCTTTAATACAAACAAACAAGGGGCGATGAATAAATGAATAGGGGCGCGAACGTTTCACGAAGCAATACAAATTAACTCTCAGAGTTAACATGTACTGTTGAATGCTCGCTGTCTAGAGCGATACTGAAACATTGAACTTACTGAATATCCAAGTAATTTTTCGGTGTCTCTTAGCAAAATTACATTTCCATAACAATAAGGACACATATCTCGTGTATTGTCTTCATAAGAACATTACATAATTTTCTATCAATTTCTATTTTCAGTTGCTTTTACAAAGCCAACCATCGATCCTTTTCAGGACCACCACAGTCAGTTCAAAAGAGTCGAAATTTATGTATTTAAGTGTTACAATGCAATTTTTATACTTATCCACTCACAACTTACAAGAAGAACGTTCAGCGAATTCTCAAAATATCCATTCATTCATGTAACGCCACAACAATAAATCAGGAAATAACGCTCAAATTGAGCTTGAGCTTGGGTAGACTGTACACTACGTAGTTGCTCTCCGTGATTGACCTGAACCAGCGAAATTGTACAAAGAACACACTGAATGACGCCTGGGAGTAGCAAATCATTCTCATTGTGCAAGTTTCGGTGAATCGAACTTTGAATAGTCAATAACGACGCCAACCACATCCTTACAGTCATCAGGGGAAGGGAAGGAATGTTAGTATGATATTCGCCTCCCGAAGGCCAGAAGGGTCGCCTCTATAGCGTGGTTCCTCAGCGTTTATCAAGGAAGGGATAGTTGTTAGTGAGGAGGGGATAAGAATCAGGATACACTGTGATGAGTGATGTGATTAGGAGTTTATCCATTTCTTTCATTCCATAATAACCATGGATGATAGCTATTATAACCATCCTCCTTAGGGGCTCTGGACTCTCTGCTCTGGTTCTCAATAGTTTCAGGTTCTTTTTCGGACTTGCTTCTATAGAGTTCTATGGAGTTCAGGAAATAAATTGAATTGCATAACTCAAAATAGAGCAGCCGTTCCATGCCAAACCGATATAGTGGTTCTCAGATTTTGGTTGAAAAAGTGATAGTTTTCTTCCTTATCGCAAAATATTAGACCCGTACTTTTTTATTTTTCTCTTCTGCGATATCTCACGAAGTTTGAGTGGAGCAAGATGTACATGAATTGGTGCATGAATTGAACTCTCACGAATGTCATCTGAGTATTTTTGATTTATCATGAGGCAATATTCGTGTTCAGCTTTATTTATTAATTTATTTATTTATTCATTCTTATCCCCAATATATGTGGAGGAAACTTGTAAATGTGTTATCAAAATATTAGCTATTAGTTTTACTCAAAAGAGGTTTCGTCGATCGACTAGTTCTGTTTGAGCTAGAGATGAAGTGATTAAAACATCCGTTCTCTATATTACCTATACCATGAAATACGTGCTAAATCGCAGACTTTTATAAATTGTACGAAATCTCTTCCTCTCAAAATCTCAATCGATTATAAATGGTGGAATATTAGCATTGAACACACGCTCAATTTCCTCAGCTACTGCGAGGCAGTGGCGATCCCGGTTGCGACTTGCCACTACCTGTATGCCCAAGGGTAAACCGTCAGGATCCAACCCCAGTGGAACTTGAGTGGCTGGCACGTGCAAAACGTTGAACAGACACCAATAGCCAAAGTTGTACACATTAACGAATGCTGAATAATGATAGGGGGCCACATGGGTTGTGCTGTGGTAGAATAGCACACCGTCGTCTCCGAGCAGTTCGGTGAGCTCTTGATCGCACTGCCGTGTGATTTCTTTGATTTTATCGGCGTTCTCCGGGGGCAGAATACTGTCGATTAACGAGTAAATAGAAGCTAGTGTATATTCACTGTTACCAGTCAGTTTCTTCGCCAATTCGACCAGAGGCGAAAGCTGCTTCCCATTGCCCAGCAGGTTGTTGAAACTGGCCGGTTCTTGCGTCATCCAATAGCGCCACATGTTGCTAGTTTTCTCCGTGCCGGAGAGAGTGACTTTCTGGACGCCGTCGGGGGCAATATGTTGAAAATGTTCCGTCACACGGCCCATTGCCTTCTGGAGCAAGGGATGCACCGGGCTGCACTTGATATCACCTGAACTAGTTATGTAAAAGTAACGTAATTTCTTCAAATCAGTCTTCTCGTCTAACTTCAGTGTCACCGAAGTACTGGGACCTACGAGCGTCTAAAGCGGGAGTGAATTGAGCTTTTTTAGTCACTTAACGTTATATTTCGAGCATTACCTTCAAGAGTGGGCGCAAATCTGATGCGAAGCGGGTCATCGGTCCAGCCACGACCATAGTGGAGGCTTCTTTGCCAGTACGAAGCGAGCAGCCTCGCGTATTGACAATCCCAGAGGTAGGCTTATGCCCGTAAATTCCGCAATAGAAGGCAGGCATCCGGATCGAACCTCCAATATCAGTGCCTATGATACGTGTATAATATAATTGTATTATGTAAATTTCTGCTAGCATGAATATGAAGGCATGGGATGAAGTCTGCTATAAATATTGGTATGGGATGACATCAACTTTCTGAGCAAAAAATAAAGGGCGAACACGAAATTATTGCGACACATTCAACAGGGCATAACTTTTTTACCATTGGGTAAAAATCAACCAAATTTTGCACACTTCCTCATTGATGTGTATTGTCTACATGCTGTCAAACTCGAAGTCGTGTTTTTCGATGCAACGAAAATGGAGGTGAACCAACGCGAGTCGAGAGAACAAATTCTTTCCAAACACCTGGAATTTCCTGACCTGTCGCACCGGCAGTTGGGAAAAATGTTCCATTCACCATTCAACCGTCTCCAGAGTGTTGAAGCGGTTCCAGGAGCGGTTGACGTTGGACCACGGCAAAGGAGCTGGAAGAAAACCGGGACCGGAGAACGAAAGACGGAGGGAAAGGTGAAGCGGATGATTAAAGCAAATCCCAACGTGTCAAGCCGTGATTTGGCTAAAAAGATCGGCATGTCGCAGAGCAACGTCCAGAATGCAAAGAAGAGAGCTGGACTACATACATACAAGGTACAGCAACGGCAACAATCGATGGCTAAAACTCGGGCACGGAAGCTCTACGAGAAGATGCTGACAAAATATGGCTGCTGTGTGATGGACGACGAAACGTATATAAAAGCCGATTTTAAGCAAATTCCGGGGTTGGAGTTTTTCACCGGCAAGAGCATGTGGACAACAAATTTAAGAAGAAGAAAATGTCGAAGTTCGCCTCCAAATATCTCGTTTGGCAGGCCATCTGCTCTCGCGGACTGAGGCGTGAGCCTTTCGTGACAAAGGGCACAGTAAATGGCGAGATCTACAAATCTGAGTGCCTCGAGAAGCGCCTTTTGCCGTTCTTGCAGCAGGACGACGAAGCTCCGCTATTTTGGCCAGATTTGGCATCATGCCACTATTCTAAAAGTGTCCTGGAGTGGTATGAGGCCAATTCTGTCCATTTTGTTCCAAAGGACATGAACCCGCCAAACAGTTCGGAGCTGCGCCCGGTGGAGCAGTACTGGGCAATAATGAAGCGGGAACTTCGGAAGAGCAAGAAGACAGACGAGAAGGACATGTTAAGAAAATGGAAAAAAACTGAGAAACTGGTACCGGATGACACTGTAAAGACTTTGATGGAGGGCGTCAAGCGAAAATGCGTTCAATTTTACACTCAAGGCTCCATCGATTAACTTTTCTTTGGATTTATGAAGTAAATATATGTATAAAACTACTTTAAAATTTTGGTTTGATTCTAAACATTATAAGAAAATTGACATGACATTTTCGGTGTCGCAATAATTTCGTGTTCGCCCTTTATATGGCATATTCATGAATGGAGTGTCAGACAATTTCAGTTAAATGATACAAAATCACAATCCTTGTTTGATGTTCTATGGTTTCCAACAATATCGATGAAATTAGTTGATAAAAATAAACTTCAAGTACCGTCGATGGAGGTAAAAATGGGTCAAAAAAGGTAGTTTTAGATATTTTTGTTGAATAACTATCGTAAATTAGAGTAAAACACAATTCTGGTTACGTAGAAATGTTCACTAATGATATTTAAGGAGTTATTGAATAATATTAATTTTTCACTGAACTATGATTAACCCTTGTGCTCCCGTGGCCGAGTGGTTAGCGTCAAAACCTAACATGCCGGGGGTTCGGGTTCGATTCCCGTTCTGGTCGGGGGAATTTTTCGTAAAAGAACTTTCCTTCGACTTGCACTGTGGTCACGCGTATTCTAGAGCTTGCCACTCAGAATGCATTCAAGGCGTGTTATTTGGCATAGAAATCTCAACTAAGTACTAGTAAAAATGACGCAAGTAATATTACGTTGAGATGGCGAAGTTCCTCTAGGAACGTTGGTGCCATTTAAGAAGAAGAAGATGATTAACCCTTTAACGGGTACCGGCATCTATATTGCCACCAACGATTTAATTTTGACGTAGGACTACGTCTTTCATTTCTATACCGGGGTGTAAAACCAAACTTTCGAGAACGAAAGCGGTACGCCGGAGACCGAGATTTTGAGCGTTAATAGCTCTTAAACAACTGAACGAAATGGTATGATAAACACTTCATTTGAAAGATAAAATGTCTACGCGTCATATACTTGTTACTTTTTCATCCAAAAACTTGTTTCAATAGTCTTAAAATTGCTTTCAAAACAGGCTATTGAAATCAAAAATCGGTATATAAGCGAGCGCCGCTCGTAAACCCACTCAGTTATGATTGAACAGCGATTGGAGCATGTTGTCGCTGTTGTTGTGAAGCTAATTTCGTTTATCATGAAAGCGCTGATGAACGGTGTCACCAAGAGCCTGTTTGTGCACCTAAGGCCAAAATGGAATCCATCAGGAGGAGAGTGATGCCACGGTTCCGCTTGAAACATCGGAGCAGCCACCACACACACACACATACACGCGCGGAATCCTCGTTGCTATCATCGTTGCTGAAAAATAATCTGCCAGTTCCCCTGGGAATTGAAAAATACATTCATGCGAAATAGTTTATTTTAATGTTTTCTATCCATATAACACTGCAACCAAATACATTTGGTTTTGTTATTTTTCAATCAATCGCAATTAACAGGAAAGCTTCTGAATATTTTTTTCCCCATCAGTGGAAATTTTCATATCCAATATTGGATGCATAACATGAAAAACGGAAAATGTTTCACATCGCGAAAATCAAGTCATTTTCGAGCGATTATTTGCTTTCTACTCATATAATGCTGCGACCAAATACATTTCGTTTTTGATTTTTTCAATCAAGTGCGATCAACGTAAGACCACGTCTTTCGGCAATTTATTAGAGGTGCAATGAATCTTTAGGAATTCCCGCTCTACGCGCACTGACAAACAATGTTTACTCAACAATTTCTCAAACTAGAAATGGGTGTTGTGAGAAAGGATTAGCGAACGCGAAAACGACAAACGGGAGAAAGATACGTTTGGAGGTTGAAGGAAATTGGCAGAAAACTTCTTCATTCTATCATTCAAATAATGTGATTAATACCACATCGTTTTGCCAGAAAGAGATTATTAATGCTCAAAGGAGGAATCGAGTCCTCCGAGGAAATTACCCAGCGCAAATTAGAGTCGACTATCAATTGCGGCATTCGTACACAAATAATTTTATAATGCAGTTTCACCAAAGTGATTTCTTCGGATATATTCACTACATCATGTCATGTATTTCATATTCTTCATTAAGAAATCCATATCCATGGCTCCTACCAGTAACGAATTATTATCGAAACCACGATTTTCGCTAAATGCTCCTTTCAGTTCGGCCTGTAAAAAACTTTTCTGTACTCTAATCCATCAAATTTGGAGCCCTGAAAAGGGCCGTTGATTATATGCTAAGCTAATATAGCACGCTCTCCTCGGATACAATAGGCCAGCTGGATATCCTTGGGCATGATGTGACGCGTTTTGCATGGATAGCACACAAATTGGTATCTTCGAATAAGCCTCCTGCAGCGTCATAGCCGCGGAACTTTGGAAGCGCAAGTCGGTTTTGAAGTCCTGAGCAATTCCACGAACCAAATGCTGCAAAGGTAGCTTGCGGATCAGCAATTCGGTCGACTTCCGATAGCGATGAATTTCACGCAAAGTTCCCGGTCAATAGCGATGTGGCTTCTCCACCTATCCTGCTACTGGTACGCTTATCCGAGCTGACTTCGTGTGCCTTACCACCGAATGACTAACGAGCTCGAGTCCTCACGGTGCGAGAGTAGAGTAAGAAATGAACGAAAGCAAAGGAAGCGTTATTTTATAAACCATAAAAGTATAGAATCTAAATCCCACCCTTATTATATTCGTGAGTATACAGTAAGCTTATACAATAAAGAGGGTGGGGTTTACATTCGATTCTTTTATGCTTTATAAAATGACACTTCCCTTGCTTTCGTTCATTTCTTACTCTACTCTCGCACCGTGAGGACTCGTTTCATCGGGACTAAGCAGACAGCTCGTTAGTCTTTCGGTGGCAAGGCACCACGAAAGCAGCTCGGATAAGCGCATCAGCCGCAGGAAGCGTGAAGAAGCCACATCGCTATCGACCGGGAACTTTGCGTGAAATTCATCGCTATCGGAAGTCGACCGAATTGCTGATCCGCAAGCTACCTTTGCAGCTTTTGGATCGTGGAATTGCTCAGGACTTCAAAACCGACTTGCGCTTCCAAAGTTCCGCGGTTATGACGCTGCAGGAGGCTTATTCGAAGATACAAATTTGTGTGCTATCCACGCAAAACGCGTCACATCATGCCCAAGGACATCCAGCTGGCCCATCGTATCCGAGGAGAGCGTGCTATATTAGCTTAGCATATAATCAACGGCCCTTTTCAGGGCTCCAAATTTGATGGATTAGAGTACAGAAAAGTTTTTTACAGGCCGAACTGAAAGGAGCATTTAGCGAAAATCGTGGTTTCGATAATAATTCGTTACCGGTAGGTGCCATGGATATGGATTTGATAATGAAGAATATGAAATATATGACATGTTGTAGTGAATATATCCCCATATCGAAGAAATCACTTTGATGAAACTGTTTACCGTTTGTCGTTTTTAATTGTTGGGAAAGGGCATTATTTCTGCTGACTAAATTCCAAGAAAAAATCCATTCCTTCTTTAAGCGTGATTCATTCTGCCTCGGATCAACGGAACAGTATGATAATCATTTCATACAAAAGATGAAATGTCCAAGAGTTATATGATTGATATTTATCGAGTCGAAAAATTGTTTCAATAGCTTAATGATAGCTTCGAAAACAGGTTATTGAAATCATTCGTATCCGTATGTAGCGCGTCCACTTGGAAACCCATTAATCTTATTGGAATGCGAGATGGGGAAGCTCATACTTACGTCTATGCATTATGCTGTACACTACAGACTTTTTTTCTCCGTACTGATTAAGAAGCCGACCGAACTATCGGTCGTCAAGTCAGTCTGCAGTCGGCGGGGGCTCTTAATTTCGTTTTTGCAGGCCGAACCGAAAAAATGTCAGTCGAGTTAACTCTTTTTTACAGTAATGCTTTTGAATCCGGATACTTTGCATTACATTCAATATCATACCACAGCCATAACATTTTTTTCATGTTGAATTTATGCGATTAATAGTTGCTAATATAGTTACTGATAGTTTCTTGATAGTTACTATTCAATCGCATTAATTCAACATGCAGAAAATGTTGTGGCTGCGGTATGGTATTAAATGTAACGCAAAGTGTCCGGATTCAAATACATTACTGTATACTTACTTCGATGTTATTCGTTTCTCTCTCAGGGTAAGCAACGAATATAATAAGGGTGGGGTTTAGATTCTATACTTTTATGGTTTATAAAATGACGCTTCCTTTGCTTTCGTTCATTTCTTACTCTACTCTCGCACCGTGACGACTCGTTTGTTTGGGACCAAGCAGATAGCAAGTTAGTCTTTCAGTGGTAAGGCACACGAAAGCAGCTCGGATAAACGCATCAGCCGCAGGATAGGTGAAGAAGCCACATCGCTATCGACCGGGAACTTTGCGTGAAATTCATCGCTATCGGAAGTCGACCGTATTGCTAATCCGCAAGCTACCTTTGCAGCTTTTGGATCGTGGAATTGCTCAGGACTTCAAAACCGACTTGCGCTTCAAAAGTTCCGCTGTTATGACGCTGCAGGAGGCTTATTCGAAGATACCAATTTGTGTGCTATCCATGCAAAACGCGTCACATCATGCCCAAGGACATTCAGCTGGCCCATCGAATACAAGGAGAGGGTGCTATATTAGCTTAGCATATAATCAACGGCCCTTTTCAGGGCTCCAAATTTCATGGATTAGAGTTTAGAAAAGTTTTTACAGGCCAAACTGAAACGAGAATTTTCGTGTGGATGCCATACAGCATCGAGAAAATTCCGGAAAGATCTAATCGTTGCTGAAAAATAATCTGTCAGTTCCCTGGGAATTGAAGAATACATCCATGCGAAAGAGTTTATTTTAATGTTTTCTAATTATATGGCGAACACAGCGACCAAATACATTTGATTTCGTAATTTTTCAATCAAGTGTAATTAGCTGGAAAGCTTCTGAAGATTATTCTTTCCCATCAGTAGGATATTTTCGTATCCAATATTGGATGCATAACATGAAAAACGGAAATTGTTTCGTATCGCGAAAATTATATAATTTTCAATCGATTATTGCTCAGTCGCCGAAATTTTCATACTCAGAGAGTTCATTCTCCTCTAGTTTGCCTTCCAAATTGCCATCGTAAACCACACCTTCTCTCGATTCAATCACGCACGAAAAGCATACTGAAATGATATTGTGGTGGTGGGTAGATATTGCGTTACTTTCTGTTTATTAGAGATAGGAAATTGCGTTACGAAAGGGGGGGGGGGAGAGGTGGTTCAGAATTCGGATTTTTAGCGTTACGTAATTTGTGCACGACGCCTGAGGACATCGACAAGACAACATCGTTACTGAACGAGCTGAACGGCGAGGGATCGAGGGATTCATTACCTGGCCTGACCTGACCTGAAATGCAATCAGTTTGTATTAACTGTGAGGGAGCGCAGAAAAGCCGATGCTGATACTCTCGTGACCAAGAGAGTATCAGCATCGAAATACGGTTCCTCGGGAAGACATAGAAGCAGCCGCCACACACACACATACACGTGCGCAACTCTTTTCGTTTGCTGGTTATCGAGAGGAAACCTGGAAAGAAATGATCGTTGCTGAAAAATAATCTGCCAGTTCCCCTTGGAATTGAAAATTACATTCAAGCGAGTTTATTTTAATGTTTTCTATCCATATAATACTGCGACCACATACATTTGGTTTTGTGATTTGTCAATCAAGTGCAGTTAGCAGGAAAGCTTCTGAAGATTATTCTTCAGAACATGGTTTTTTTGATGGTATGACACCCCTCCCTCCTCTTGGAATGGAGAGGATGTCCCATAAAAATATTACACATATTTCAACCAAAAATATTCCAACCAAACAAAATTGAAAATTTTCGGAAAACTTTGAAAGAAAAAGGGAAAATTCGGAAAATTAAATTCCCATATGTTCTACAATTACATAGTGACAAGGGCTATTAGTCCATTTGATGTTTGCGCTAGCGAAATTGATCTTTGTTCGAAACTGGAAATGGCGCACTCCTATATCTTCTCCTATCTATACAAAAAAAAGGATCGCTGGATGCGTTGATAAGAGCAGAACTCGAGGAAGGAATTTAACGATTTAGAGCTGTCTTTATTCTATCATATTTTCTGTATGAAACATTTATTTCATGTAACGGAGAACCATGTTATTTGCAAGTGGTTGAAAAATCTTGAACGAGAATTGTGTCTGAAAATAATCTGATATTATAATGATGAGTTTTGTTACAAATACTAGGAATTTTATAGTAGAAGGTAAACTCAACAGGGTCAATCAATGAACAATTCTGCGATTGGACCCATGAACTTGCTCATAGTAAGAAAACGTGGATGTTTGAAAGTATTGATAACAAAACACAAATTTTGGGCGGGACGAAGTTTGCCGGGTCAGCTAGTGTTTTACATATTTTAGCATATAAACATGTCGTTGTAATGGAGTTTGGCAATTATATTATCACCAACATTTTGCCCTAGCCGAGCAGGTGCATCTATATTGCCACCAATTTTTTCAATGTTTTTGATTGTTTCACGTATTGAAAAAAAAATATTGTTTGTATTTTAGCATCTAAACATGTCGTTGTATTGGAGTTTGCGTTGATTACATGCCTAGTTCTCACGGCCCGTTAAAGGGTTAAATGAAAGTTGACCCAATCTCACCCCTTAGAGGGGGTGACAATGGGTCAAAGTAGTGAATATTACTTTCTATTAAGAATTGTGTTGAGAAATTAATTTTTCAATAATTTCAAGATAATTTAACAACATGTAAATGTCTTGAATTATTATTTGAGCTACGAAAATAGTGCCAATTCACCTAGAAGTGCGATGGAAATTTACAGCCATTCCATGTGAAACCGATACAGTGGTTCTCAGATTTTCATGAAAAGTGGTAGTTTTGTTCTTTATCGCAAAACGTTAGAACCATATTTTTTATCATTAGGGTGAACATTTCCATTTTAGGGTTACCCAAAAAAAATTTTTTTTTTCCAAAAATGACTTTTTTTAAAAACTCATAACTTTTGAACTACTGCGCCGATTCAGATGATCGACCTATAGCCAAGTGGCTAGTCTCTTTTCGAAAAATATTATACTTGCAGAAATTTTGGATTTCGGTCTTGTAATTATTGATTGTATTTTTTTTTTATAGTTACATACATTGTCTAGGGACCAAGGGCGCTATATTTTTTATATTTTTTCTTGAAAGCTAAGTTTGTTTTAGATAACATATCCAAAATTCAGAGTTGCGTTATTTTGTGTTATTGAGTTATGATTTTTCAAAATTAACCAAAAAATAATTTTTCCTCATCCACTACCGGGCCGATTCAGATGATCGATATACCAGGTTTCTTGTCGCATAGATGTTGTCTAGTCGTATAGGAATATTGAACGAAACTGAAAACATGTTAACTTAGCAAAATCACTCGAAAACGAAAAAAAACACCTATGTGATATTCGGATATGTTATGTAAAAAAACCTCAGCTTCCAAGAAAAATATAAAAAAATGTGGTGACCTTAGTTCCGAAATCATGTAAGCTATGAAAAAACAATTACAATGAATAATTACGGAAAAAAAATCTTTTTTTTTTCAAGTGTAATGTTTTCCCAACAAAACTAGCTCATTGGCTTCAATTTGACATATCGATCATTTAAATCTGTCCAGTAGTTCAAAAGTCATAAATTATTAAAAAAGGTAATTTTTGGAAAAAAACGGGAAAAGTTGATTTTTCGGACCACCATAAAAAAATAAAAAATACGGGTCTAATATTTCACGTTGAGTAATAAAACTACCAATTTTCATGAAAATTTGACAATCACTATATCGGTTTGGCATGGAATTCAATTTTGTGCTTGACTCATTCTCACCCCACCCCAGTGTAAATATGGGATTATTTCAAAAATATGGAAATTTGAATGGAAAAAAAAATTTATGTTCAAAATCGGTAATTACTCATCTGGCAAGACTTAAAAGAATAATTATATCTAATATTTACAATTTTAGTACTAGTACAATGCTGCTCAGTCGCTACCACGGTAATATTTTAGAGGTATGCTTGCTGACCAGAGGCGCAATCAAATAGTTGTGAAACAAGTGAGAAAAATCAAATTTATAAAAAAGCACCATGAAAGCAATTTTCCCTTAATCAAACAACCTGAATTTCAATCAAAGTAACCCTGTATCCTAAAACTACTGGGCCTTATTCCCGAATACACTACACGTGAAATCAATGTGGAGTGAGTACAACCCTATTCCGGATTACACACAACTGTAAACATCTGGTAGAATTCATTATGAATACACCGAGTTCATCCATCGATGTTATTCTGGTTTACACTTCATGCTCTCGTTTGTGTAAACAGAGCGATTCCTCGTGTTCATCGTAATCTCCGATCATATTCTCTTTTCGACACAGCTCTACTACTCGAGGATGAACAAACAAAATACAACTGACGTTTCTCGCAGAAACGACATTGGAAATGAACACCGGGTCATTCTGGCTTCCACTTCACCTTCTACACGGAGTTCATTTCTCCACTTCACAATCGGTGGGAACGGGAATAGGTGCAAAAAAATTTAAGTGAGATGCAAGCGTAGTGGGAACGTATGTGTAGGTGGGTACGGGAATAAGGCTCACTGTTTTGTTTGCTTTTCCACGCTGCATTTGGGAATTATTTGAGTGTTGTAGAAATCATTTTTCGGTTTCGTTTATCCTCGCTTTATTGCTCCGAGGGTTACCCAAAAAAAAATTTTTTTTTCCAAAAATGACTTTTTTTAAAAACTCATAACTTTTGAACTACTGCGCCGATTCAGATGATCGACCTATAGCCAAGTGGCTAGTCTCTTTTCGAAAAATATTATACTTGCAGAAATTTTGGATTTCGGTCTTGTAATTATTGATTGTATTTTTTTTATAGTTACATACATTGACTCGGGACCAAGGGCGCTATATTTTTTATATTTTTTCTTGAAAGCTAAGTTTGTTTTAGATAACATATCCAAAATTCAGAGTTGCGTTATTTTGTGTTATTGAGTTATGATTTTTCAAAATTAACCGATGGTCCAAAAAATAATTTTTCCTCATCCACTACCGGGCCGATTCAGATGATCGATATACCAGGTTTCTTGTCGCATAGATGTTGTCTAGTCGTATAGGAATATTGAACGAAACTGAAAACATGTTAACTTAGCAAAATCACTCGAAAACGAAATAAAACACCTATGTGATATTCGGATATGTTATGTAAAAAAACCTCAGCTTCCAAGAAAAATATAAAAAAATGTGGTGACCTTAGTTCCGAAATCATGTAAGCTATGAAAAAACAATTACAATGAATAATTACGGAAAAAAAATCTTTTTTTTTTTCAAGTGTAATGTTTTCCCAACAAAACTAGCTCATTGGCTTCAATTTGACATATCGATCATTTAAATCTGTCCAGTAGTTCAAAAGTCATAAATTATTAAAAAAGGTAATTTTTGGAAAAAACGGGAAAAGTTGATTTTTCGGACCACCATAAAAAAATAAAAAATACGGGTCTAATATTTCACGTTGAGTAATAAAACTACCAATTTTCATGAAAATTTGACAATCACTATATCGGTTTGGCATGGAATTCAATTTTGTGCTTTACTCATTCTCACCCCACCCCAGTGTAAATATGGGATTATTTCAAAAATATGGAAATTTGAATGGAAAAAAAAAAATTTATGTTCAAAATCGGTAATTACTCATCTGGCAAGACTTAAAAGAATAATTATATCTAATATTTACAATTTTAGTACTAGTACAATGCTGCTCAGTCGCTACCACGGTAATATTTTAGAGGTATGCTTGCTGACAAGAGGCGCAATCAAATAGTTGTGAAACAAGTGAGAAAAATCAAATTTATAAAAAAGCACCATGAAAGCAATTTTCCCTTAATCAAACAACCTGAATTTCAATCAAAGTAACCCTGTATCCTAAAACTACTGGGCCTTATTCCCGAATACACTACACGTGAAATCAATGTGGAGTGAGTACAACCCTATTCCGGATTACACACAACTGTAAACATCTGGTAGAATTCATTATGAATACACCGAGTTCATCCATCGATGTTATTCTGGTTTACACTTCATGCTCTCGTTTGTGTAAACAGAGCGATTCCTCGTGTTCATCGTAATCTCCGATCATATTCTCTTTTCGACACAGCTCTACTACTCGAGGATGAACAAACAAAATACAACTGACGTTTCTCGCAAAAACGACATTGGAAATGAACACCGGGTCATTCTGGCTTCCACTTCACCTTCTACACGGAGTTCATTTTTCCACTTCACAATCGGTGGGAACGGGAATAGGTGCAAAAAAATTTAAGTGAGATGCAAGCGTAGTGGGAACGTATGTGTAGGTGGGTACGGGAATAAGGCTCACTGTTTTGTTTGCTTTTCCACGCTGCATTTGGGAATTATTTGAGTGTTGTAGAAATCATTTTTCGGTTTCGTTTATCCTCGCTTAATTGCTCCGAGAACAATTCAGTAGTGTTTTCGTTAACAAAAAACTCCACAATTAGGAAATTTATAAAGGCGCTAGTAGTGTACCTTGCCTGCCTGCTATTACCCAGCAAACATTAAATCGTATAATCTTATATATATATATCTTTTCTAATCCTGCCATGAGTTCCAGCAGAGTACAACTTACTTGTTTGGATCTCAACACCAGGCTTAAGAACGTTTCTTATATACCTATCTCTACGAACATGCGTCAATTTGACGTAACACACTTATACAGCCATTCCATGCCAAACCGTTATAGTATTTCTCTGAATTTCGTCGCGGAAAGTGATAGTTTTGATTCTTATCGCAAAACATTAGACCCATATTTTTTATTTTTTCGTTAGGGTGACCATTTCGGTTTTAGGGTGGTCTGAAAAATCAGTTTTTTATCCATTTTTTTTCCAATCAATTAGTTTCTAGTAATCAGCTTTTTAGTTGCCGGGGAAATTAACACCTAACTATATTTTTAGTAGTATATATATTCCATGCCAAAATGACATAGTGTTTCTCAGATTTTCGTGTAAATTGGTATTTTTGTTCCTTATCGTTAAATATTAGATCCCATTTCATTTTTGGGTGGTTCGAAAATTCATATCTTTTGAACTACTAAACCGATTCAGATGAAAAAATAGTATACTGACAAAAAAAAATTTTTTTTGTTCTTTATAGTTTCATTCAAGAACGCTATATTTTTTTATATTTTTTCTCGAAAGCTGAGGATTTTTTATATAACATATCCAAAAATGTGTTCTTCTTCGTTTTTAAATTATGATTTTTCAAATTTACCCGATGGTTCAAAAAATCATTTTCTCCTTTTTTCCAAAAATAACGTTTTTCAAAATTTCATAACTTTTGATCTACTGAACCGATTCAGATAATCGACATACTTAATTTAAGTCAATAATTTCACACTTGCAAAAAAATATTTTTTTATTTATAAAAAACATACAATTATTAATCACGAAAACAAAATTATTTTTTTCCAAAAAATTCTAGGCTTTAATTTGATAAAACCATCATCTGTATCGCTCTAACACTAGGTAGTGCGGACTGAATCAAAACGGCTGTCAAAAAAGATCCAATTGAAATGTCAAAAGAGATCCAACGATCAGGAGTGTTATTTTTCTTATGATAATCAACACTATAAAAGAGGTATTGTTGTCAGGGGCAAAAAAAAAATAAAATAACAAAATGAACGAACTACATTTTTCCGTCAATTGTTTGATTAACCATTGTATCTCTGAAAGAGCATCTCAGCCTTTCACTGAGCTACGCCTTTTTAATGTCCCCTCTCTTTGACATAACGTTTTTCCGAACGAAATAAAAACAAACGAAGTCAGAGTCACGTAAATGTTTACTCCTGCGATTTGAAAATATTCGATAAAAAGTGGAAGGAAGAGATGCCAGATCATTTTTAAAAAAAGTCTGTAAAAACATGTGAATGTCTGTTAAAAATGTGGAAAAGTCTGTAAAAGTGTGCAGATCTATAGAAATGTCTTTTAACGTTAATTTTCACATATTCATGAATACTTTGTACATCGTGATGCACGTAAGATTGTATTTTGTTCTCAGATCTTCGTCAAAAGTGGTAATATTATTCTTTATCGCAAAACATTAGACTCGTATTTTTTTATTTTTTCATTGGGGTGCCCATTTCCATTTTAGGGTGATCCAAAAAATCATTATTTTTTTCCACTTTTTCCTAAAATGACTTTTTTCTAAAATTTATAACTTTCGAACCACTTAACCGATTTAGATGATCGACATATCAAATTGAAGCCAATGAGCTTTAATTGAGAAATATTGAACTTGCAGATAATATGGATCCTATTTTCGTAATTATTGATTGTAGTCGTTTTTTAATGTTTTCATGGCTTTGGACTAGGGGCGCTATATTTTTTTATATTTTTTCTTGGAAGCTGAGAATTTTTTACATAAAATATCTCGATATCAGAGATGCTATTTTTTTCGTTTTTGAAATATGATTTTTCAAAACTAATCGATGTTTCGAAAAACAAATTTTCCCCATTTTTCCCACTACAAAAACATAACTCTTGAACTATTGGACCGACTCATATCATCGACATATCAAATTGAAGCTTACGAGCTATTTTTCTTTGGAAAAATGTTACTTTTGCGAAAAAAATTAATTCTTGTTTTTGTAATTATTGATTGATTTATTTTTTCATAGTTTTCTCGTTTAAAGATAGGAGCGCTATATTTTTTTTATATTTTTTATGGAAAGCTGAGGATTATTTACCTAACATATCTCGATATCAGAGATGTTATAATTATCGTTTTTAAGTTATAAATTTGTAAATTTAACATGTTTAAGTCTTCGATCAATATTCATATGTGACTAAACTAGAACTATGCTACTAGAATCCTTCCCGCAAGTGTGATATTTTTTCAAATTTTGCTTATTGGCTTCAATTTAATACATCGATCATCAAAACCGGTTCAGTAGTTCAAATGTTATGATTTTTTGCAGAAAGTAATTGGACAAAGGGGGAAAAATGATTTTTCGAACCACCATTACTTTGAAACATCATATCTAAAAAACATAAAAATAGCATCTCTGATATCGAGATATGTTATGCAAAAATCCTCAGCTTTCAAGAAAAAATATAAAAATATAGCGCCCTCTAGTCCAAAGTCATAAAAAAAATAAAAAACGACTACGATCAATAATTAATAAAATATAATTATTTTTTTCGCATGTTAAATATTTTTTAATAAAAGGCTAAGTCAATAGTTTCAATTTTATATGTCGATCATCTAAATCGATTCAGTGATTCAAAAGTTATTAATTTTCATTTGTCAATTTTGGGAAAAAGTGGAAAAAATTGATATTTCGGACCACTTAATAACTTATGTGTCGTAAGTGTGTTTAAATGTTTCAACGATCTACACATACATACGCGTTGTTAATTTTTATAAAAATCAGTATTTCTTCGTTGATATATTGGACATCCACCAAGGCTTGCGGTCTTGTCGTTGATGAAATTTATAAGAAAATACAGTGTATATTTTCCATCCGCCATGCAAGGCTATACAAGTTTTAGATCCCCACACGGCCATGAACCATGTCTGTGGTAACAATAACGAACAGTAACCCATATTTCGTCATAAGCAGACCCGAAAGCGAATGTAAATTGTTGAGAATAGAATGAAAATTTTTATTCGATTTTGTTTTAATACTTAGAAGACAAAGTCCTGACCCTAGCTTAACTATTTTTCAATAAATCTCCTTGCATTTCAGCAAAACAATCTTATCTAGAACAAAAAATAATTATCAGAGACAATTTTCGTTCAAGGTTTTTCGTTACCTGCAGAGAATGCAATTTTTCATTAATTGTGAATAACCGTATCCTCTCTTTCGTCTGCAATGATGTCAGGGCAAAAGTACTTATGTGTATGAGTTCCAAACTTCATACACACCAGATGGGCCAACCAGAAAGACTGCCGGGCCGCAGGTTGAGTATCGCTGGTCTAACGTCATGTGTATTGATATAAACTAAATATAATAATTTTCTGTATTAAAACTATGGAAAAATGGCATATGGTGAGTCAAATATCTTTGATGTGATGAATAGAGCCCTTTTATTTTTCAAAAACCTGTGAAATATTATTATATCCAAAGTCTACAACAAAAATAAAAAGTGTTTTTCAGATATGTCTGTAAATTCACAAACATATTTGTAAATCTGGCATCTCTGGTGGTCTAAGAATTTATTGCAAGAAATCGCTTGAAAACATGCATGAATTTGCTTGAAAATGAAGTGGATTGAGTCCGCACCACTTAGCTCTAACAGTTCAAATGTTATGAATTTTTGAGAATAGGAACAAGGGGAAAAATTAATATTCCGAACTATCGGTTAACTTAAAAAAATTATAACTCAAAAAAGAAAAAAAGAACATATCTAATTTTGAGTTAAAAATCCTCAGTTTTCAAGAAAAAATATAGAAAAATATAGCGCCGTTGGCCCCAAACCATGTAAACTGTAAAAACGGATACAATCAAGAATTACAAGAAAAAAATTCAAATTTCTTGCAAGTTTGACATTTTTTCCAAAAAAGACTAGCTCATTAACTTCAATTTGATGTATCGATAATCTGAATCGGCTTACTTAGTGAGTTTTTGATAAGTCATTTTTCGGAAAAAGTGAAAAAAATCGAATCACCCCAGCAAACATTAAATCGTATAACTTTGTATATGATAAGTTACATAAATTCGTATCAAATCACAATCGCATAAAATATCAATCAAAATATCGATCATGTATATCTAAACTCGCATAAAATGCAAAAACACGATTTTCCATGTCATCGATGGATTGAGTGGTAATATTGTCGGATCAAATCGCATATCAGTCCAAAAAGCATCGCATATCGTTATATACGGCTTTATTTGCGTACACAATATGGCATATACGTATATAGCCTCCACTTTTGCGTGTATATGCTAGTTATATGCATCATATATCATACAAATGTGTCTTGGTTGTATGTATATCGCCCCCAATTATAGCTATTCATACGACTTAATGTTTGCTGGGACCCAACAAAAAAATAATACAGGTTCAATATTTTACCATAAAGAAAACAAGCTACCAATTTTCACGAAAATCTGAAAACCACTATATCAGTTTGGCATGGAATGGCTGCAATAATACTGCAGTAATACTGCAATAGTTCACAAATTTCAAAGTTCGCGTTTTTCTTGTTGTTTTTCATGTGTTTTAGTGCGGCCATAATAATAATTAAGATTACTGCATTTGGATTGATGGTAGAAAATATCATTAACTTCCTTGAATAGTGGATGTGATATAATCCACTTTATATATGTATATATATTAATAAATATTTTCAAACGAATACATTTGTCAAATAAACTGCAAATCTAAATACTTTTATACTGTGCCTTAATTTTTTGATTTTAACGTTCAAAGACTCTTCAATAAAAATGGCATTGAAAAACTGAGTAAAACTGACATACAATTATGACGGATGATTGCTTCTTGATTGACGCGTGCTCCAACTGGCGAACTGCCAATTAAAAGGCACTCCAACTAAAAAAGCGCTATAAAACTACTATAAAACTGTGAAAAATATATAAAAAATATACGAAGACTCGTTTTGTCGTTTATGAGTTTGTTTTTTTAAGTTACTACTAGGCATGTTTGCGGATTAATGGAAAGATATGATATGTTGATCCTTGATATGAGAATGAAAGTTAACAATTGGAAAAAAAAAATCATGTGA
This sequence comes from Toxorhynchites rutilus septentrionalis, assembly GCF_029784135.1. Taxonomy (NCBI): domain Eukaryota; kingdom Metazoa; phylum Arthropoda; class Insecta; order Diptera; family Culicidae; genus Toxorhynchites; species Toxorhynchites rutilus. The sequence continues at coordinate 130,955,772 of NC_073746.1, forward strand.
ATGGAGACGATTTTTGTGTACAGCACATGCCACGTGGGCCTTTTGCTGATTAAATAAGTAAGATTTCTTCCAAAACGTCATAATTTTACAACCATTGAGTCGATTTCAAAAATCGTAATATCAAATGAAATCTTATTCTTCTATGAATCAACTTCAATCTGTCATTCAAACAAACTCAAAAATTGAATACTACATAAAAACTTTAATTATAAAGTTTAGAGAATTTGCGACTTAATTTTCTACAATTCGCTCTTTCACACCAAATTTCTATCTTGTCGCAATTTCAAACCTCTCAAAATGATAGGTCAAAGAACGAAAAGCAGGAAAAATTAACAAATAATGGGGGGTAAATAATAAAGCAAAGGTAATCATGGATTTTTAATAGATTAATCTCATAAAAATATTGAAAAAAAACATTCCTTTTTTAATTTCTTTTCAAATTTTGATAAGATTGCACTGAATAGTTAAATAAGGGCAATATTAATATTTGAATAAACTTATGTAATTATAAACATGTTTATATAAACCTTCCCATCTTCTCATTTTTCATTAAAGACCTTGCGTCAAGACAGCTAGAAATCCATACACTCTCAAATCAAGTGTGCCTGAAAAAATTATATTCTTCACGTAAACAAGCGATGAAAATGTGGACACTTTTTAGTCAGTGAATTGTATGGAGTTCCACTGCTGTGCTTTGATTGTACATTGTACCATATGTCAAACTGACAATCAGAATTTTTCCAATTTTCAACACATATTTCAATGAAAAAGGTTTTTATTCAGCGTCTAAACTATCAAACACAACCAGCAAATTTCCAGTCTGAGTTGTTAACTCAAGAGAAAGTCAGTGAAGAGAATGTTTGCCAAGTGTTTTGATTCGATTTGTTCATGCTACCCACCACAAACCGTATATGGCGCTGCGCACAGTACAATTGTAGCCATGTACAGCGGTAAAATAGGTCGGTACAGGTACAGCGATTGTACCGAGTTGCTTGCATGGTTCTAGCGCTGTAAATGGTGACAGACACAACTTTCGAAGTACAACGCTAGTACAGTTGTATGTCTGTCATAAGTATAACATATCAGGAATGTGTCATGTGTGACACTTTTTGAGTTATGATTAGATCTATGCGAGTCAATAATTAAATCAAATATAATCAATAAAAAGGATAATCAAATTATTTTGCAAGTGTAGAGTTTTTTAAAAGAAGACTGACTCATTCACTTCAATTCAATATGTAGATTATCTGAATCGGTTTAGCTGTTCAAACGTTATGGTTTTTGACCATTTCTTTTCGTTTTTTTTTTGATCTTTGATTTTCGGATATGTTGTGTAAAATATCCTCAAGAGTCCTTTCAAGAAAAAGTGTAAAAAAAATAGAACGTAAAAATTATATCGTCTGCAACAATTAAGCAGGAATCATTTTTTTTTTATTTTCGTCTTTTCATATACGAACTGAACTAACTGAAGCGAATTAGATGTGACATGTTTCATTTGAAAGAAACCTTTCAAGTTTAATCAGAATTGGTCCACGGGTTCCGGAGATATGGTCGGAACAAATTCCAGCGCCATAGATTCGACAACCTAAAAATCTGAGTATTTACCCTCCATTTGGGGGATCAAACTAGCTCATTCATGACCATTTAATGGTTTTTGCCTAACCCGAATGATCTTCGAATGACCTGTAGATCAAAATTTACAGCTCCATTCTGTATTCCGACGGATTTTCACTTCGAAAGTATTATTTCGTTCGAGTTATTATTTCGCATTCCGTATTTCGAACGTTTTGCCCATTTAATGTTCGAAGAGAAACAGATCGAACGAAATGCAAAAACAACTCGAACGGAATACAGAATGGAATTTTATCAAGTCGTTCGAAATATTTCGAATCGGTCGAAATACTGAATAGGCGTGTTAGATCGAGATATGGAAAAGGCACGACTATACTAAATTACGTTTTTGTGTCTTTGAACCCTTGAATTATCATTTAAATGAGCGTAGGTAAAGAAATCGATCAATTTCTATATTGTTGTGCATATTACACTAGAAAATCATGGAAAAAAAGATTGATCAATTTCACCCCAAAGCTGTTTTAAAAGTTTTCAAACTAAAGCTTATGGAAATTTTTCAACAAAAATTTTCAAAACTTTTTGAACCCTTAACACCAGTACTGGTTTTAAAATTAATTGGGTATAAATTGAGCAAAAATTTTTGGGAAATATTCACATTTTTCTGAAAATCGTGATCAATTCGTTCCCAGTTTACGGTACCTTTCGTTTCAATCCTGTGTTAAGAAATGTGGCATAAAATGATGCGAGATTCTATAATGACTATGACCAGATAAGCGGAAGGAATAAGAGTATTTAGTTAGTGAGATAAAATATTTTATGACCTAGTCCGAAAGCGCTAGCACATGCTGAAATGAGAGCCGCCTCTCCACCACTTGAGCCGCCTACCGTGCGTCGATCGTCATACGGATTGTTGGTTTGTCCAATCAGATTGTTTCTCGTTTCCTGCCTGCAGATACACAGAGAAAGATCAATAAACAAGTAAATAAATATTGATAAGTGAATTTTTACCATCGGTTGATCTCTGGAATGTTAGTGGTGGCAATGATAATGGCACCGGCATCCTTCATCAGTTTCACACATTCAGCGTCTTCTTTCGCTTTCACATGACGTCTTGCAATAATTCCAAGAGTTTGAAGCTTGCCTTTCACAGCTGTACTGTCCTTCGTAGTGAAAGGCACCCCTAGGAAAGGCTTATTAGCGAATTCATTTTCTGAAATTATTCCTCGCAGGATTTTATCATCGATAGACTTTGCTTCCTCCAGTGCTTCAACGAAGGGACCATCAATGACCGCATTCACAATAGGATTTACTTCATTCAAGCGATCGATATAGGCACTGATCACTTCATAGCAGGTAATTTCTTTATTGCGGATCATCTTAGCCAATTCCTGTACGCTGTAGGTCACTATAATGAGCTTTCGTTGTAACGATGGACATCGCTTGCGGTTTGGTCCCCAATACCATTTCAGAACCAATGCAATTAATTTATCAACCAGCATATGAATTATCACAAAAGCGTTGAATAAAAGACTGTACGCCATATCTTTCACAATCTGGTTCGGTTTATTACGTCTCTATGAATATGAGATGATATTCGTTTATGAAAGTCTAGTTGAATTCACAAGTGCATACAATAAAGCCATCTTTTTGCGATGTCATCATGGATCGATCGATTGATTCCAAAATAACTTAGTTGCAATTATTTGGTCTACAGACACTCACCTCACGTCTCGTTTCAGCACACATTTTACCAGTGATTGGACTTTAGAGAATATATGTGAATGTTCGATAAATCAGTATCTGGTGGAGTCAGAAGAAACTAAACTAGTGATCTTCCAAATGCATAAAACACCGTATGCAATCGTGCTCGCTTTCTCCGTAACTGAAGAGAGCACCACGGTGCTCTACAACTTAGCCAGCCGTAATAACAGTTAACGCAAGCATATAGACCGCATATATACATAGAGATATACAACTACAGGTGATGTAGCAACGCGGCTGATTTATTTATCGTTCATTGTGTATGTTCATTCAAAATTCATTCGCCCCATCGTATCAGCTGAGAAGTCTTGGCGGTTCTGAAAAACGTGGGAGAGCTGGGAGAGCATTTTGAGCTGAGATTATGCGTGATACGCCTCAGAGTGAAACCAAGGCGCCTAGAAGTATATCCTAAGGTGGGCCAACTTGCTAAAACCACACTTCAGCCATCTTGGAAGTCTACTGTGTTTTGTTTGTAAACAAAACACAATACGCTTGTACCCAAGCTCGCTCGTGATCAGTCTGTCTCTTTCACACTTCAAACGAATAATTCCCCTTCTGCTTTCTTCCGTACTGTTTTCATATACCGCTTCCCTAACCAACATAGTGACGAAACGGTCTCACCTTAGGATCAAGACGGGTCTATGGTACTAGGTGAGGCCGTTTCGTCACTAAGTTGGTTAGGGGAGCGGTATATCAAAACAGTACGGAAGAAAGCAGAAGGGGAATTATTTCCTTGAAGCGTGAAAGAGACAGACTGATCACGAGCGAGCTCCGGCACAAGCGTATTGTGTTTTGTTTACAAACAAAACACAGTAGATTTCCAAGATGGCTGAAGAGTGGTTTTAGCAAGTTGGCCCACCTTAGGATATACTTCTACGCGCCTTGCTTAGGATATACCTCTAGGCGCCTTGAGTGAAACTACAGGTAAAGGCTGGTTTAGAGTTCCCGTGAACGTGAACGTGAACAAACTTTTTTTTTGTTAATAATTCATCAGTCATATAAAACGCGAGGAAAACATCATAAAACGATAGAAAGAAACATTTTCTAGTTGAAAAACATATTTAAGCACAATTCATATTGATAAAAGTGGATAATTTCAATATTTCACAACGATTCTGAATTTCCACCGTGGAATCGAGATGTTCGTGAACTGACCATAGTTCGCCGACTTCGGTGAACGTGAACGTGAAAACAGTGGTGAATATAGACATCAAAATATTTCCCCGTTCATGTTCACGTTCGAATGTCCCAAAGCATTTTGAAAATTATTTCGCCGTGAACTGTAAAAGGATATGTTTAGCAACTTTCGAGTTTTCAATGAAAATTTCGATATGGATGCAATTTCATTCCATCGGATCTCTGCACATGTTGAAAAACTTCGTTGCTTCGGATTGATTCGTGAACAACTGTATATTTTATCCGAATTACTTTATCGAAGCTCGATGTTTATTCACTTCACGTTTACTGGCGAACTTTCAATATGAACGTGAACGTAAACAAAAACATTCTATTCACAACGATTTTTTGAGTTGTTTGTTTGCAATGCGGTTCACCGTGAAATGCTCGTACTATTCCACCACCTGTTCCTGTTCACGGCAACTGTAAACCGGCCATAACATATTAGGGTTGGTATTTTCTGACCAAATATCATTTACACCGTAGGTGTGCTGTTAACACTCCTATATTCGCGCATTGGTCTGTCAGACCGAGAAATCAATAATTCGTTCATTTCTCAGAAAATATCAACACTACGACTTTGCGATTCTCGCTTCGTTATTCGTCGTTCGTCATCGTTTAGCGTATCGCATGTGTTGGTACAAAGGGGACGTGTGCCACTTTTTTAACACTTTCGGTCTGACACACCGACGCGAGTATAGGGGTAACTTTTTTGGATAAGTGCCTTTTTTCATATTCTAGAATATTGTTTAATGAAATGTATAAATTAATGTTAGTAGCGTGAAATATTTATTGAATGCATAAGACCGGACTATTCTTATTTGATTTCAGTCCCTTTTGTAACTGCATTGAACGGATCCATATATGAACTATTCGTCGATATATTTGTCGTTAGATTCATGCGTTGAAAAGCAAAAAATAAATGTTTGACTTTCGTATAGTATATTCGATAAATATAACGGTCATACATACACACTTGTGATAGAATTTCACTTGTGGAAGAATTGTAAACAGTAAACTATATACAAATCGGTGGCTTATGGTAATTTTTAACAGTTACAGTTTCGGGGTTATTTTTTTTTTTTGATGTACAATATCGACAAGAAAACAAGAAAAAAAAGGAAGTTCCTAGAATTTTTTTATGTCATCTTTTTATGCCCATCTAAAAAAAAGACATTAATTATTAGTTTACCAGGAATACAGAGACAATGAATAATAGAAATATGCAAACTTTATATTCCAGAACCTCTATCATCTGGTAATTATCTAGAAGGTCCTTATACTTTCTCTCTTCGATAAAAGACCCGAAAAACACGCAACAATGTAAAAAAATATGTTTGTTTCGAGCATGCAGTTATGTTATGTTCTGATTCTTACTCCAATGAAACCATAATCGATTAATACGTTTTATGTTATTTTATAGCTCTTTATACTTCCATGAATTATTTTCAGTTGCTTACTTTTAATTAATAACAGTGAAAAGTTTGAAATTCGTTATTTGTGTTGGATTATCAAAAATTACTCTGTTTTGAGGAGACTGAATTAGATGACTATTAAAACTTAATAAAGACGAAAAAACATATTTTTTTGAGTTTTTTTCATTCAATCACACCCCCTTCTTCAAATAAATGCCAATAAAGCCTGAAAAATAAATAATGGCAACATTACAGAGAAGTTCAATTTTCGGTCTGTGACACCGTGTGCGAGTATACGTGTTATGATTTTGCACTCGAGTACAGGAGGGTTGAACATTGTCTGGTAAATCGAAATTCAGATCAGCTACATAGGAAGATGGGAGAAAAAAATGTGCGAATGAAGTAAAATGGGAGAAAAGAGTCACATTAGGGTTGTGTCCGACACACTATCGCATGATTGACGTAGGATTACTACCCGTTTTCGATCGATACGAAATATTTCAAACGATTTGATAAAATTCCATTCGAGTTGTTTTTTCATTTCGTTCGATCTGTTTCTCCTTAAATGGGCAAATAATTCGAAAAAAGGGATGCGAAATTATCACTCGAACGAAATAACGGGTTTGAACGAAATGGAAATCCGTCGGAATTCAGAATAGGGCTGTACGTTAGGCTATCTGTTGCATACTGATTTCGGACATGTTTGAAAAACTACAGTAATAAACTCTTTTATAATAAATTGGTGGTCCTGAAAAGGGCCGTTTTGTTTGATTGTTAGGTATTGTTTGTTCATTCCACTAGTGTTACAATCGAGCGATGCTGGCAGAAGGATGGTGATTAGTAGTGGGATGTAAGCGCCAGCCGCTTGCTAGCGATGCAAATGTTTGGCTTGCCGATGAACGAGGTGTACACAGAATGTGCCGCATATGCACTCGATGCATGTACCGATGATGTTGTTCCGGAACGATCGAATCGGGCGCGAACAAGTGCACATTCACTAAGAGCACACATTGCCTCCCACAGCTTGCTTGGAAAAACAATTGAACTCGGTTTTCAGAAACATGTGACATATGCAACGTATATCAGCAGAAAATCAAAGATCAAACTCATATTTCATTACACAGTCAAGATTTCAAGATTGTTTCTGCGAATGGACCAATCAAAACCCGAATTTCCGCTCGGATAATGGTTGAGATATTTCAATTGTTTGATAGTTTCATAAAATATATTATTTTGTTCATTGTAATGAATTGTTATGAATTACTCTAATCGATTGACGCAAAAATGTTGCAAATCCATTAGGAAATGGAATTCAGAGCGCGAGATTCCCGTTTGGATAGTGTTTTTTTTATCCCATTTATTTATTTATTAGGCTCATCAGCATTTTAGCTGTAACAGAGTCGGCTTTAATCGTGTATTTGTACATATGTTTATGTTTCTATAAATTTTAAATTACACAGTAGTTAGTAGTAGCCATTTAGGCGTAAGGTTATTCTTTCTGTTCTTCCATTATTCAGCAGACCGGACTGCGGAGACAGTTGATATTGATCATTGTTGGGTTATTTATAGAACAGCAGCCCGATGTTTCTTGCAGAGCAGAGCAGTTGTATGGATGAATCGATCTTTGTTCCACCGTGGATCGATTTCCATCACTGATGATGATTGCGTGGACGTAGTTATTCTATAACAACACAAAGATGGTCAATTGAGGGCCTTGAGTTTGAACTCACGATCGATCGCTTGGTAAGCGAACGCGTAACCAAGTGGCTACGAAGACCCCCCCTGGATAGTGGTTGTTATTTGACAATTCTCGCGTAACTTTTGAAAAGGTCCTATGTAACAAATGTAAACAAATCGAGTTAATGGATGCACGCTATTAGTTTTCAATCATTGAATGTATTACAAAAACAATCGTTCACGTATCTATCTTCTTCATCTTTTTATCGCCGATACAAAAAATATCCAATGTACAGATTCGGATTTAATGCGCCCGGCTGTTACTTCGGACGCCTCTTTTCTCCGACGCTCGGAACGTCCAAAGTAACAAAGCAGTCAAAACGAAGTCGTACTTCGGTCGTTTTGAGTTTTTGTTTCTTACAGGTGTTGTTACCGATTTTAGTGCAATTCGACGAGTGATAACAATAATAATCTGCCTTTAGAATGAAATCCTGTTATTTGGATTGTTGTTTAGTAATTAGTTTCAAATTCTTATCGTGCAACGTAATATGTCCAATGTACAAATGCGGGCAGTCAAAAGGTCCAATGTAACATTTTTCGCTCCTAGTCTTCAACTTTAATCTCAAATCACGGAACAACAGTTACGATTGGTTTTTCAGAGTTATTCTTGACTGCTAGTGGTGAAAGTAGCGATAAAGATCGAAAGCTTTTAAGACAATTCGCGGGATAATGTTTGGGTCTTCAACTTCGTTTTTCTCGCGTTGACGAAAATGTTACATTGGACCTTTTCAAAAGTTACGCGAGAATTGTTCGATAGTTAGTTCTTCTTCCTCTTCTCATCTTAAATGGCACCAACCTTCATAGAGAAACTTCGCCGTCTCAACGTAGTATTTACTTGCTCATTTTCATTAGTACTTAGTTGAGATTTCTATGCCAAATAACATGTTTTAAATCCATTCTTAGTGGCAAGCTCTAGAATACGCGTGAGCACGGTGCAAGACGGAGGAAATTTCTTTGACGAAAGTTACATGATATATTATGTTCTTCAATGTTATAAATTGTTATGGAGTGCCCGATTCGTTTGACGCAAAAATCTCATAAATCCATCATGAAATGAGTGAGTAATAACCGACACTGTTTGTCCGGAGGTCAAATATTTGACACTTTTTGAGAGATAAAGTTTGTTCTGAAATTTGCACAAATACTATTTTGTTTGCCACTCTTCAATTATCAACATATGAAACATCGAACATGGAAAAAAATCGACAGAAACAGGTTTGACGAACTTAAGGCATCCAGTAACTGAATATTTACTTGTCGTGTTTTGTGCCGAATATATTTGATCAGTACACGTTGATCAAACTATATTTCACTACGATGCTTATTTTCTACCAATCGAGATGTTGGTGAATTCACCATAGTTCGCCAGCATCGGTGAACGTGAACGCGAAAACAATGGTGAATATCGACGTCAAAATATTTCCCGGTTCATGTTCACGTTCGAATGTCCGAAGGCATTCTCAAAATTATTTCACCGTAAACTGTAAAAGGACGCGTTATGTAAAGATAGGTTTAGAGTTCCCGTGAACGTGAACATGAACAGGTGGTGAAAAAGTACGATTATTTCACGGTGAACAACATTGCCAACAAACATCTCAGAAAATCATGGTGAATAGAATGTTTTTGTTCACGTTCACTTTCGCGTTCACATTAAAGTGCGCTACACATACAGCGTCACCGTTATCGTCCCGTCAACTATTCTCTAGGACTTCTTTTGCCGACGTCAAAGTTGCCAGTATGGTGTATGTGAATGCTACCATATGATTTCCATGGGAGAATATTTGACATTTCATTCCTTTACGTTTACTTCACGATGACGGGACGGTATATGTGTAGCGCACTTAAATGTTCGCCAGTGAACGTGAAGTAAACAAACATCGCCTTCAATAAACTAATTCGGATAAAATATACAGTTGGATACGTAAATATTGATGATTTGAGTGATGTACTTATTCTTCGTAGCGTTTTCGTTGTTTTGCTATCCTTATTGAACTCACGAAGAAGGCGAAAACGACGTATTTATCGGGTACATCCATATTTACTAAAAAGAAATGAATGCGGACGATTTAGAACTGCCATCGAGGACATGTCGAGCAGCTCTATATTTTTCTGTGAAAACTTCCATATGGATGTAATCCCATTCAATCGGATCTTTACACGGGTCGAAAAACACTTGGAGTGCTTAGTGAACACTCGACCGAATGATAGAATTCCTTCGAAAATGCGATTGGCGATTGTTTTGGAATTTTTGGCATCTGGTACGATATGTCGTCATATTTCATCAGTATACCGCATAAGCGAGTCGTCATTTTGTTATATTATTGATCAGGTGTGAGATGCTATTGTACTAGAGTTTCGAAGCGAGTTTCTGTCATTCACAAAACAAAATTAGTTGGATGTTGCAAATGAATTCAACTATCGATGGAACTTTCCAAATTGTGTTGGAGCAATCGATGGTAAACATGTTCCAATAGTATGCCCACCCAACTCTAAAAGCTTGTTTTACAACTAAAACATTTTTTTTTCATTATTATGATGGCTATAAGTGATGCAAAATACGATTTTTTGTACGTCAACGTGAAGTGAAGGAGATAGTGGAGTATTTGCTGCAGATCCTATTGGGTAAAAGATCTGCAATGATCAATTGCCATTACCTGAAGAAAGCACAACGGACACAAACTACCTTTCTTCTTTATTGGAGATGATGCGTTCCCGTCCCGAATAATGAAGCCTTATGTGCCATCAAAAGGGAAGTCACTCACACCGGAAGAAAGAAGTTTCAATTATAGGGTGAATCAAAGGTTATTTTAACCTGCTGCGTTCTCCATAATTTGCTTATTGACAACAAGAGATACTGGGGGTCTCCGTAGTCACATTGGTTGCGTGTTCGCTTAGTAAGCGATCGGTCGTGAGTTCAAAAGTCAGGGCCCTCATTGACCATCTTTGTGTTGTTACAGAATAACTACGTCCACGCAACAATCATCAGCGATGGAGATCGATCCATGGTCGAAATAAGATCGATTCATCCATACAACTGCTCTGCTCTGCAAGAAACATCGGGCTGCTATTCTATTAATAACTCAACAATGATCATGTCAACTGTCTCCGCTGTCGGGTCTAACTGGATAATGGAAGAACAGAACGAATACTCTTACGCCTAAATGGCTACTGTGAAATATAATGTACCATATGCAATGCTATAGAAGGAATACTATTACGCCGAAATGTGGAAACTGTGTAACGTGCTAATTATAGATATGATAAACATGTGACATATACGCGATTGAAATTTGGCTCTGTTATAGCTAAAATGCTAATGAGCCTGCAATAAACAAATGGGGTAAAAAAAACAAGAGATACTGTCCAGCAGGATTTGCTGACTACTATGATGCGAATGGCAATTTAATGGAAGGAGGATGGAGAACAACGGGACACAATATGACACTATTGCAAATAACCGGAGGACGAAGTTCAAACAGCCCAGCAAACATTAAATCGTATAATTTTGCACGTGTCAAGTCTTACAAGAAATCCGAATAAATCATAATCGCATATAATATCAATCAAAGTATGTGTCGTGTATATTTGAAATCGCATAAAATGTAAAAACTCGATTTAATATACCATTATCAAATTAAGTCGCAATTCGGTATAATAAACATCAATTTTATGATGTACATTGTCGTAAAATATACTTAATCCGCATCATATGCGTATATTACGCTGATGCAGTTTGTGTGTCGTATAAGCATATAATTTAAATCGATTCAGTACTGTAGTAAATCGTGTTGCATGCTGAAGAAAATCATGAAACAGTAAATCATATTGGATCCTAATAAAGAACATATTACATCATATTGAAATGTCAATGAAATGCTGATGCACTCGAAAGTTTTAACCGTTTAACTAAATTTCAGATAGCCACGCGAGATAGCTGGTGGATGATAATCCAGACGACCGGAGTTCGAACCCACATCGGAGCAGTTGTCACCAAACATCAATCTGTGCCATTTTAAACATTCATATTCCACGCCCAACACAAGTCAAACAAACAATTAATATTTTTACAAACATAAATACTCATATATAAAAATGGCGATTCATGAGGCTATAATAATCATTTCACGAAAATATTTTGCGCCATTTGTTTTTTTCTATGTCTGTAACAAATCGTATATGAGTTTGGCAAAAGTCGTATTTGGTGCTTTGACAATTCATGAATATATTCATATTAGATCGCAATTCAATTCAACATAATCGCTATTATAGCCGGTCAAAGTTGCATATTCATCCAAACAAATTCGGTAAGCATTTGCCATGTATGTATATGGCCTCCACTTTTGCATGCATATGCCAGTTAGGCGCATTATATGCCAACCAAATTTTAGGGCATATGATGTTATATATACGCTTGTTATGCGATTTAATGTTTGCTGGGAGAGCAAAGGAGATACGCAATGTGTCAAAAAATTATGTGAATTCTTCTGCTGGCTGCATTTTCTGGCAAACGGCATCCATGTAAAAATTGTCGTTTCATTCAAATTAGAATAAAAATAAAGAAAAGTATCAGACATATATTTCACATATATTTCATTTCATCAGTTTTATTTAATAATTTTTCTTATTCATTCACCATTTCTTTCTTTCTCACACTTTTTCAAAATAGCATTCATTGATATGAATTGAACAATCAAATCCGTGATTACGTCTTCGTCAAGTTCAAAAAGTTTTTCCATTTGAAGCCAAATGTGTTGATGCTTCAATTCCTGGGTTGTTTCACCGCATTTTTCGATGAACGAACTAATGGATCGGCTAACTAAAAGAGCGGTTTCCATCGATGGGTCGTCACGATCACGTTTCTCTTTTTTGTCATGTATGAGTAACCACTACTGGTAGACGCAGCGTCATTATTGTGCAGATCCGGCACTGCAGATGAGCTCAGACGAGGAGTTATATGATCGTCACCTTCCAATGACACAGTTTGGCGTAGAGTGGAAGCAACGTTTTATTCCAAAAACGCCATTGCTTCACGCAACTCTCCCACTTCTTGTGATTCCTCTAGTTCGTCGCCAACTCCTTCTGGGGCCGCATCATCTCTTTCAGTCTTCGATGAATTATTAGCTTTCTGTAGAAAATAACGATGCGTATCTTTAGCTTTTTTCCAAACATTTTTTGCATCAGCAACTGAAAATTACGAGTTTCAGTGTCAGCAGAATGCAAATGTTTGATATTATTATAAGAAAACTCACTTGATATATTCATCGCTTTGGCGATATTTTCCCAAGCAGCATTTCGTTTTGATACATTTCTGTACAATTTATCTTTTTTATCCCACAGGCAGGAATACTTTTTGACTTGTTTAGCAAATCGTGGTGAATAAAATGTTTTGTTCACGTTCACGTTCATATTAAAAGTTCGCCAGTAAACGTGAACTAAATAAACATCAAGCTTCAATAAAGTAATTTGTATAAAATATACAGTTGTTCACGGATCGACTCGAAGCAACGAAGTTTTTCAACCCGTGCAGAGATCCGATTGAATGAAATGCAATGCATCCATATCATTTTCATTGAAAACTTGAGAATCGCTAAACATATCCTTTTACGTGAACATGAACGGGGAAACATTTTGATGTCTATATTCACCACTGTTTTCACGTTCACGTTCACCGAAGTCGGTGAACTATGGTGAGTTCACTAACATATCTATTCCACGGTGGAAATTCAGAATCGCTGTGGAATATTCAATTAATCCACTTTATCAAAATGGACTGTGTTTAAATATATTTTTCAACTAGAAAATGTTTCTTCCTATCGTTCCAAGATGTTTTCTTCGTGTTTTATATATGGACTGATGAATTATTATCTACTATTCGTACGAACACTCCTCATAATTTCTTGATATGGTTTTGATCTGGCAAACAAGCTGACCAGTCCAGAATCTGAAGCCCGTATTCAATAATCCATGACTTGACTTTCCGGATTTTATGAAAATTTATGTCAAAAAGAGCCAAATATTTGGCTTCGGTCAAACAGTGTATGAGCACCCTTACTAAGAACAAAAGTAAACAAGTGACACTGATAATAAAGTGAGCGAATGACGCTGAGACGAAAGACCTACTTCTTTTGGCGATATTTTCGGCCACTAGAAAAGTATCTATCAAAACAGATACGTCCTTTCCAAAAGTTACGCAAGTATTGTCCTTTTCCAAACCGAGAGCTATTAAGTGCGCTACACATACAACGACCGTTCCGTCAACTATTCTCTTGGACTTATTTTACCAACGTCGAAGTTGCCATTGCTGGTGTATGTGAATGCGGCCAAATGATTTCTATAGGAGAATATTTCACATTTCTTTCATTTACGTTGACTTTACGGTAACGGAACGTTGTATGTGTAGCCGCGTTACGCGTCCGCGTTGACGGCATTGAGCTTCGTTTACTAGTTTAGGGCAACGTCAAAGAATAAACGTTTTTCAGGCGAAATGAAATGTTTTTAAAATTAAAATTATGAATGAAAATAAATTTTCCCGTACCAAATTAGTATTCTATTTTAATGAAAAACACTTTTTTTTATGTAATGGATGAATCTCGAACGAAAATTGTTTTTGAAGACAATTTTATATTATAATGAAAAGTTTCAGTAACAATGTTGGAAAAGTATAGACAAATGGTTAAATAAATGACAGAAACGCGTGTTTCAAGCAATTAAATAACATGATGTAAAAAAATTCATTCAAATTTTAACATTTGAAAACTGGCTTCGGTCTTCTAATCTGATAGGGGTCACACTAACGAGTTTGGGACCCAAGTTATGGTCCCTAATTGAAAGTCGCCACCAGACGTCGACACTATTCCACTGTCATTGTGAACAAGGCGCCTAGAAGTATATCCTAAGGTGGGCCAACTTGCTAAAACCACTCTTCAGCCATCTTGGAAGTCTACTGTGTTTTATTTTTAAATAAAACACAATACGCTTGTGCCCAAGCTCGCTCGTGATCAGTCTGTCTTTTTCACGCTTCAAGGATATAATTCCCCTTCTGCTTTATTCCGTATTGTTTTCATATACCCCTCCCCTAACCAACTTAGTGACGAAACGGCTTCACCTTAGGATATACCAAGACGGGTTTATGGTACTAGGTGAGGCCGTTTCGTCACTACCAAGGCGCCTAGAAGTATATCCTAAGGTGGGACAACTTGCTAAAAGCACTCTTCAGTCATCTTGGAAGTCTACTGTGTTTTGTTTGTAAACAAAACACAATACGCTAGTGCCGAAGCTCGCTCTCGATCAGTCTGTCTCTTTCACGCTTCAAGCAAATAATTCCCCTTCTGTTTTCTTCCGTACTGTTTTCATATACCGCTCCCCTAACCAACTTAGTGACGAAACGGCCTCACCTTAGGATATACTTCCAGGCGCCTTGGGATATACTTCTACGCGCCTTGGGATATACTTCTAGGCGCCTTGGTTGTGAATGAGAAGGTGCCGCAAAGCTCTTTTTGCAAATTGGTAAAATATCGTGCCAACAGTGGCAGTTTTTCGGGCACGCATCGACACATATTTCAATCGGGGATACCCCGCTGCAAAGATAATGACACAGCTGTCATCATATCAAAAGACCCAACCATCATCGCTTTCCATGAGAGATTGCAACATTTGTGCGTATGTAAAAGAGTCCTTTTTGTTCTTAAGCTGAAAAATATATAGATTACCGGACAAAAACTGGTTCCCGCTTAGGGTACATTGATAGTTGCTTTTCCTAAATGTGAAACATCGCGAATGCGGTGCGTGCGTGCGTGGCTAAAAACAAACAAGCAAAGTTGTGCAAAGCAAAGCAGTGAACAGAACCTATACGACTGGTGATGGCTGAACAGAGTGAACTGCGTATGAATTTAGTGGCTATTCAACGTACGGATCCGTATGCTAAGGACATTGTCAACTCATCGCCCCACGTAGCATTCTACACTTTCAACACAGCTGAAAACGAATGGGAAAAAACCGACGTTGAGGGAGCGTTGTTTATCTACAGTCGAACCGCTGAGCCTTATCACAGCATTTTCATCAACAATCGGCTCAACAGGAACTCGCTAGTCGAACCAATCAACAGTCTGATCGAGCTGCAATCGCAGCCGCCGTTTCTGCTCTACCGCAACGAACGGTCCCGCATCCGGGGTATCTGGTTCTACAAGGATCAGGAGTGTGATCGGATCCGTGAGATTATTTCCTCGCTTGTGGCGGATTGTGACAACGAAAACATAAGGCCTATCGAGATGGGAAAAGTTCAGGCAAACGGAAACGCCAGAGGTAACAGCTTTTGCTTCTTTTGGGTTTTTTTTTATCAAGAGTGGATCATTTTCGCTGCAGCCCTGTGCATGTGAAGATATAGTTGTTGCATTCATTTTAATTTGGGTTTTTTGTATATTCAATAATAGGCTCTACGTTCTAATTCAAATGTACTACATTTTTGTTATTTTTAAATCAAATTAAATGGAATCCATCATTTCAGGTAATAATGTGGATATATTCACAATGTTGACCAAGGCGCAGGAAAACTTCAACAACAGTGGCGGAATGCCACAGTCAGCTCAATCTCAAGAGCAAGTACCGAACAGTAGAAATTTGCCGGCTGTCATTAACGTTGTACCAGACCAGAGCACACCTCAGAGTGTGGTTAACTTTTTCAACGCTGCCGCAAAGCAACCAGCCGCTTCCGAGGTTCCTCTGTTCCAAACGCTAATGTCCAACCCAGTGCATACGCTGGAACAAATCGAAAAACAACATCGTGCCACAACGCCTCAAAAAGAGGCACTTCCTTCCGGAAAGCTAACTCCCGAAGTAAGCGAACTAGAAAACAGTTTCAAATTTATGGGTATTCCTATAAACACCGGACCGGTTCCAGTGCAGGAGTCAGGAACATCGCCATTGGCAACGTTCCTCAGTTCAACCAATTTAGCGGCAGTTCGGAACAACAACCAGCAAATCCTGAAGGCAAAACCAATCGAAATTAGCGAGCTAGAATCACGCCAACAGCAGCAGCAGCAACAGCAACAACAGCAGCATCCGCATCCGCAACCACTGCATGAACTCTTGAAAAAGTCTGATAGTATGAACAATCATGTTTCTAGGCTAAACCCTACTCCGACTACTGGCAGCGCAAGTAAACCCGCCCTTATGCCACCAACTATGTTTACTCCGAGTGGCTCTACCACTGCAGCAAAGGGGCTTTCCGATTTGTTCGCTAACGTAGCGAGCAAGAAGCAGCAGGAACAAGCCAACGGGAATAGTCCCTCCGTTACAGATTTGCTGACAAAGAGCAACCACAACCACCAACCGGCACCGCCGGGATTCTACCCGATGGCCGGGAGTGTCGAACCACTCACTCAAGCGCAGCTTATCCAAGCCGTTAGCTATCTTATCAAGCATGATCCGGATTTCATACGGAAGCTTCACGAAGCATACCTGAAATCGTTCCAGGAAATGATGGCTCTTTAAACAGCGCACGAGTGACATAACGAATAGCCGATGGAAGAGCAGAAAAGTGGAAGCAAAAGACTTGAAGATTTGTCGTCAACATGTTGCAGGGTGAAATTTGAATAGAAAAACACGTCGCAAAAGGACCTTTTAAGCAGGAAATGACGAAATACGGTTAGATTCTTTTTTTTGATTTTTGAACACTCATATATATTATTATTTTGTTCCGTTGTTACTGAAGCGTACTCCCTCCTTTCACAATACAATAATACATGTTGCTCTAAGTAAAGCAAGTACATGATGAATATCTCTGTGTTTTATTTGTTTTGCGAGCATACGACTTAGAATACGATACGATACACTTGTTGTGCTTGTTGGTGGTGATGCGAATTGTTAACTACACACCCAGTGAACGCAATTTGCAGGGCAATATTGCATCCCGTAAATATCAAAATTGAATGTAATAGTAGACCTTACGTAAAAATCTCCTCAGTAATAACTGTAGGTTCATGCACGTTTATGCTAAATAAATGGTCAGCACAATTTAAATACTTACTTTGAACTGCTGCGGTTTAATTATTGGTGATTCATCCCTGGTTTTCAGTTCACTTCCAAGAGCGGGAAACAATGTTTAGCGAGAAACATCGATTTGCAGGTTCAGGACCAACTTTTCTCCTTCCATGGTTACTAGTCTCACCATTGCAAACTAATCGCACTCGTTCAACATTGGCGATTTACTGACTGTTGGGTTCGCCGTACAGTTGTGTCAGTTTGTGGTTCATCCTCCTTCCCTTTACTCCGTTTTTCTGTACACCGCCGCATAGCCAAGTGCTTGCGAGTTCTGTTCGAGCATCGTCCAAGCTTCGTGCCCGTAGAGGACTATCGGTCGTCTCAGTGATTTGCACATGATCAGTGGCGTCGAGTGGAGCTCTCGTACCCGGGGGCGGAAATGTCTGGTGGACCAACTCCGCTTCCCCTCCCTCTTCGCTATCTGTATATGGTGTAAAGGGTGTACCGTTCAAAATCCGCACACACTCGAGTCGATCTAACTTTTGATCCTTCCGTTAGCGCTCAACTTATGAGTCGATCAGTCGATGTTCTTTAGACGAGAAGATTTTGGAAGTCGACCTCGGACTATTTTATACGGTTTTTGACGTAGAAATACGACTTTCATTAAGAATGCCAAATCAGAAAACAGGTCACGTTTTTATGAAATAAAGTTAACGTTAATAACTATTTTTGCCGCGAACGGATTTTGGCGATTTACCTACCAAACGAATTGGAAATTCCCTAAGATTTTTTTTGATATGCTATACATTACAATCCCATAGTCTATATATGGTTTAAATTGATGAAAATTGGAGGCATTCCCATTTCCTCATACATTTGTTCTGTCCATTTGTGTGCTTTCCCGAACAGAGCTGTCAATAACGAGCAACTTTTCGACGAGCAACGAAGGGGAAATCGCAAGATATAAAGTCTCGAGTAGAACGAAGGGGAATATTTGCCTAGAGTATAAACAGTGGATCTCGCTGAGGCAAACTTTCATTCTTCGTGAGGAAATCGACTGAACAACATCGTTGCTGGGCGAGCTGGACGGCGAGGGATCGAATGCCTTTCTCAAGGCAATGGGGGTGGAGGAGCAATATTATGGACAAAGTAAAGTTTTCCAAGGGCCTTTTTGAAGGTTAGAGTTCATTCGTACTGAAGAAGTTTAAGGTCTCAAGCAAGGAAGGAAGGCAAACTTTCAGTATCGTTCTGTATTCAGAGCAATGAATATCGCTTGTTCTTCCTTGTTTTGCGACATCACATGTCTTCGTTTCGGATTGCGCTGTGGACGCGACCAAATTACTCACTCGCTGATGTCTCTGGCATTGCAGTTATTGCATTAACCTTCCGCTAGGGTATTGGTATCTCTGCTGAGACAAATATTCAGCCTTCTTCCAAGCAGTTAACATTGTTTGTTTTTGTCATCAATGCATTGAACTGACGCTATGGTGAAGCAGGTGTTAAGGTTGTGCACCAAAAAATTATTTGGCGAATACCAAGTTGTTCAATAAGTTATTAATGCTGCTTTCAACTAGGATTGCATTTGCGCGAATCTTGATCATAATGAAGCAGCGCTACTTTTTTCGAGGTTGTTGAGATTAACAGATAGAGTTTATTTCGTTTATTTAGTCACCAAGAAAGTAAATGACGTTCTGAAATGTTGTATGTGATTTGGTTTCGCTTGCCAGTAGCAAAACTTTCTCCACTAAGGATGACAGCTGCGCTTATCTCGAGCATGTATTTTTTTGCGAGCACAAGAATGAATCATCAAACAATTATCGTCAAATGATTGTACAATAAAAAACATATTTCAGGGCGACCAAACTGGTAGAATAGTTATTTCAAAATTTTCGTTGTATTACAAAATAATATCCGCAATTATAAACAAGCGACTTGAAATAAACTACAGCGTAGTTCTACGTCAACAATGCGGTCGTGCCTAGAACACAACTTCTTTTTTTGTCGTTTCCTCGAGACGTCGCATTTTGCGATGCCGCGCCGCGAAAATACATTTTCGCGTCGACTATTCGCAGTTCCCGAAGCTGCTTTCCCATGATGAAATCCATAATTTCGTGGGAAAAGAACTAGGTCTCACGCGAGAAAATGTTCCCCAGCTTCAGCCAAGCAGACGGCTTGGATGTACATTCGTGAAAGTCAACCTCCAACTAGCCGAGAAGATAGTGGAGTAACACGACAACAAGCACAAGTTCGTATTCGACGTAAAGTCATACAAGCTAAGAATTACGACGGAGGACGGTGCGGTAGAAGTCGAATTGCTTGATCTACCAGAAAGTGTCACCAATAAACAAGTGTTCCATGTGTGCAAAACAAAAAACTGTTGGTACAGAAGCTCGCTGCAGACCTGTCGTATGCAAGCGTGACGAAGAGTAAACCATCTCAACCACAACAGACAAAACCATCAAACCAACGTAAACTGTCATCAGTTTCCTCAACACGGATAACGAAGGACCCGCGTGTAGACGGATCAAGCGATATGTCGGGTCAAAAATAAAATCTCCTTTGAGTAAGTGAGACACAAGATACATGTTCACAACCACAACAGAATAACACGATACCACACCTCCTCCCCCCCCCCGCTGCCCCTGCGACAACGATCAATTCCACAACACACGCTGTAGTACAACTCTCGCCAATCACGATCTCGAACGCCATCACATCGCATCGCAGACCCGATGGCAACGAAACGGATTGCTTGCAAACATCTCAATCCTCGAACACTCCACGCCTGCGTAGACAACCGCCGGAGAAAACATCAGTATCAGCAATCACGAACACGTCAGAATCTCCGACGAAGAAATATTATAAAAATGGAGAACGTAAGCTATAATATTGCAACGATAAACATCAACACCATCACCAACCAAACCAAGTTAAACGCCCTTCGCACATTTGTTCGCTCAATGGAGTTGGATATTGTGTTTCTACAGGAGGCTGAAAACGAACAGCTCGTCTTGCCCGGCTATAACGTTGTCTGCAATGTCGACCATGCGAGCAGAGGAACGACAATTGCTCTGAAAGATCACATCAAATTCTCACACGTAGAGAAGAGCCTGGACGGCAGACTACTCGCACTCCGTGTGCACAACACTACATTTTGTAATGTGTATGCTCCATCTGGTTCTGTTCTTCGGGCAGAAAGAGAACGCTTTTTCAACAACAATACCATCGCTTATTACCTTCGTCACCATACCGACCATACTATCTTAGGTGGCGATTTCTACTGTGTTATCCGACAATGCGATGCGACTGGACAAAACTCGAGTCCAGCTCTCAAAGCCACCGTTCAACAGCTACATCTGCATGATGTGTGGCAGCAGCTTCGCCCATGAGAGATGGAGTACACATATATCACACACAACTCGTCGTCCAGGCTCGATAGGCTCTACGTAAGCGATGGTCTCCGAGAACAGCTGAGATCAAGAGCTGCTCATGTATGCTGTTTCTCGGATCACAAAGCAGTCACTGCGAGAATTTGCCTTCATCTCCTTGACAAAGCGCATGGTCGTGGCTTTTGGTCCCTCCGTCCCCATCTTTTGACTACAGAGAATATAAACGAGTTCCAAATTCGGTGGCAGTATTGGACTCGCCAACGGTGGAATTATGCATCATGGATGGAATGGTGGCTGTTGTGCGCTAAGCCTAAAATAAAGTCATTTTCCGATGGAAGTCCAAAATAGCCTTCGACCACTTTCATCGAGGACAACAACGTCTGTTGATCTTGTTTCGCCTTGATCGTTGGGTTGAAATAAATGGCTTACTCTCAGATACACAATATGGGTTCCGCAGGGGCAAGGGGACGAATGATTTCCTTGCGTTGCTTTCTTCCGAAATTCAAATGGCTTGCGCCGAAGAAAAAAACAAATGGCATCAGTTTTCTTAAACATAAAGGGGGCCTTTGATTCTGTTTCAATTTCCAAGATTCCAGAACATTTATTTTCTTGGTGAGCCGACGAGAGCCTAGCTTGATGATTCCCATGATTCTCCACACAATTGTGTAGCTCAAAACATTAAGGCAATGGCGTCAGTTTGATGCAATGATTGCAATGCCAGATACATCAGCGAGTGAGTAATTTGGTCGCGTTCACAGCTCAGCCCGAAACGAAGGTATGTGATGGCGCAACATAAGGAAGAACAAGCGATGTTCATTGCTTCGTATCTAGAACGATACTGAAAGTTTACCTTCTTCTTTTTTGTTGAATTGAAGAGACTTTAAACTTTTTCAGTTCTTTCGTCTCTAGTCTTCAAAAAGACCCTTGGAAAACTCTACTCCTTCCTCATATTACTCCTTCACCCCCATTGCCTTGAGAAAGGCACTCGATCCCTCGCCATTCAGCTCGCCCAGCAACGGTGTTGTTCAGTCGGTGTCTTCACGAAGAATGAAAGTTTGCCACAGCGATCCACTGCTTTTACTCTAGGCAAATATTCATCTTCGATCTTCTTCTTTTCCTTTGCTTACAGAGACTTTAAATCTTACGATTTCTCCTTCATTGCTCGTTATTGACGGCACGGATAGAAACGCTCACAAATCAGCAGTACAAATGTATGGGAAAATGGAAACGCTTATAGTTTTCACGAGTTTTAACCAATTATACACCAGAGGATTGTAATGTATAGCATATCAAACAAAGCTTAGGGAATTTCCGATTCGTTTGGTATGTAAATCGCCAAAATCCATTCGCGGCAAAAATATTTTTTTTTGTACTAAATTTATTTTCAAATGGCTCAGCAACATTAAGTAACAATGAGCCGTGTTTATGAATAGGGAAAAGCCTCTTTGAGTAGAACAATGCCAATGTTCTTTCTCAAAAAGGCATAAAAACCCTATTATCTTTTCGAAAAATGTTACAATATGGACAAACATCATGACAAAATTCACAATAAGATAATATTATAGGCTTCTTGTTTAAGCTTCTTGTTGCAGAGATGACCATCTCCTAGGAACTAGTTATCTCCTTGGGACTAGGGAAGGGATGAAAATCTGCTCACTTTTCGAATTCTGAAGAAAAAAGTTGAAATAGAGAAAAGGAAACGCTAATAAAAAAAACAAAACAATGAAGGAAAACTAAACATATATATTCATATTCGAAAGTGTATGGATTTGAGAAAATCATAAATTAAAGAGATAGCATCGATATTACGAGTAGCCAGAACGTCGCGAATCGGAAAATTAGGTGGCATTCCCTTATTGCGAAAATTTTCTATTAAAGATAACCTGTCATTTTGATACTGAGAACAAAACCACACAATATGATCAATATCCTGATATCCTATACCACACACGCATAGGTTACTATCACTGATGTTAATTCGAAAAAGATGTGCATTCGAAGAATAATGGTTAGACATGAGTCTGCACACTACCCGTATAAAATCACGAGAAAAATTATATCCTTTAAACCAAGGTTTGAGAGAAACCCTAGGAATGATAGAATATAGCCATCGGCCTTTATCACTACTATTCCAACTTGACTGCCAAGATACAAGTGCCCGTTCACGAGGAAAATGAAGATATTCATCGAAAGTAATAGGCCAATAGAATAAGTCTCCTTCCATAGTGCCCTTCTTAGCAAGAAAATCTGCTTTCTCATTTCCAGGTATCGAACAATGAGACGGAATCCATACGAAAGTGATATTAAATGAACTAGTAATCAGAGCACTTAAAAGTTGATGGATTTCAGATAAGAAATACGACGTATATCTAGTTCTCACTGAACGGAGTACCTCTAAAGAGCTGAGACTATCAGAAAAAATGAAAAAGTGATCTGGGGCCAAGGTCTGAATATGGGGTAAGGCCATGTATATTGCAGCCAATTCTGCAACAAACACCGAACAGGGTAAACTAAGCCTACGAAAAGTGAAGAAGTTGATATTGAATATACCAAAGCCTGTGGATCCATTAAGACTAGATCCATCAGTAAAAAAAGTTTTGGTTGGGTCAATATGTTTATACCTTGACAGGAATATCGCAGGTATAACTAAATGGCGGAGATCATCTGAAATATTATGCACATAATCCTTCATTGACAGGTCAATAGTAATAGAGGAATTGAACAAAATTGAAGGAATGATCTGGAAACCAGATAAAGCAGATGGACTTTCCAAAGTCATAAATTCATGATATAGAGACATTCGCCTAGATCGAAAGCCTGAGTTCAACATTTTTTCAAAGTTTGCTATCACCTTCGGATTAAGTGTTTCACACCGTATTAAAAAACGGAATGATAACTCGAAAAAACGTACGGAAAGAGGAAGTATGCCAGCTAGAATTTCTAGGCTCATTGTATGTGTTGACTGCATACAACCTAGAGCAATACGCAAACAGCGATATTGAATCCTTTCCAGATGCAAAATATGGGAACAGGCAGCGGACCTGAAGCAAAAACTACCATACTCCATAACAGATAAAATGGTTGTTTTATACAACCTAATCAAATCCTCAGGATGAGCTCCCCACCAAGTTCCTGTTATGGATCGAAGAAAATTTATTCTTTTCTGACATTTTTGTTTCAAGTAGCCTATGTGTTTACCCCATGTTCCTTTGGAGACAACACCTAAATACTTGAATGACATCGAGTGACGAATAGGTCTATCCAAAAGTTTAAGCTGTATTTGTGCAGGATGATGTTTTCATGAGAATACAACCATCTCTGTCTTCTCAGTAGAAAATTCAATACCCAATCTACAGGCCCAATCAACCAAATTGTCAAGAGAATCTTGCAAAGGATTATGAAGATCGGTGTTGTCTTTGCCTATTACCGATACAACACAATCATCTGCAAACTGTCTCAAAGTACAATTTCCCGATAAACAAACATCAATATCATTTACATAGAAGTTGTAAAGAATTGGACTAAGACATGAGCCTTGAGGAAGACCCATGTAGCTAATGCGTAAAACTGACGAAGAACCATGAGAAAAACTCATATGTTTTTCACGCATTAGGTTAAACAGAAAACTATTTAATTTCTGGGAAAACCCATTCAGACGAAGTTTTTGAAAAAGGACTTCAATGGAAACAGAATCGAACGCACCTTTGATATCTAGGAACACTGATGCCATTTGTTGCTTACTACACAAGGCAAAGTCAACCTCTGATGAAAGAAGCGCAAGACAATCATTGGTTCCATTGCCTCTACGAAACCCGAACTGCGATGGCGAGAGAAGATTATTAGATTCAACCCAGCTGTCTAAACGATGGAGAATCATTTTTTCTAGTAATTTGCGAATGCAAGATAGCATTGCAATTGGTCTATAAGAATTATAATCAGACGCAGGTTTACCAGGTTTCAGAATAGCTATAACTTTAATTTGTCGCCACTCATGCGGAACAATATTCTGCTCAAGGAAAGCATTGAACAGTTTCAACAAACGTCTCTTCGCATTATCAGGTAGATTTTTCAACAAATTAAATTTGATCCTATCTGACCCTGGAGCCGTGTTATTGCAAGAAAGAAGGGCAAGAGAAAATTCAGTCATACTGAACGGAGGCTCAACATCATCAGATGTCTCTAAGAAGGGAGAAGGTGCGGGGGCAGAGTCTGGACATATCTTCTTGGCAAAGTCAAAAATCCACCTTTCTGAATATTCAACTTCTTCATTTGAATGAGATGAATTTCTCATTTGTCTGGCAACTCTCCAAAGAGTGCTCAAGGAAGTCTCTCGTGAAAGCCCATTTACAAAATGACGCCAATAGCCTCTCTTTTTAGCTTTAATGAAGCTTTTGAATTTACGCTCCAGATAAATGTAGTTATCATAACGTTCACGGGTGCCCAATTTTCGCCAATCCTTAAACGCATTCGATTTATCTTTATAGAGATTCGTACATTCTTGGTCCCACCATAGATTAGGAGGACGTCTACGAAACGAATTACCAGGAAAGCGCTTCGTCTGAGCATCAATAGCACTGTCAAGAATTAAACCAGTTAGAAAATTATATTCTTCCAGCGGGGGTAACTCATGAACTAATGCCACCGATTCTGAAATAATTGAAGATCATAAATCAAATTGGCCCTTCGATCATCAAAAGACTCACCCCATCCAATTCCATGAGAGTTGAAATCTCCCAAAATAAGATTAGGTTGCGGTAAAAGTTCAACTATATTCACAAGATTTCTATAATTAAGCATAGTTCTTGGAGGAATATAAATAGAAGCAATGCATAAATCTTTACCCTTGATACGTACCTGACACGGTAGAATTTCAATTCCTGAGACTAAAGGCAGGGGAATCCTGTAAAATGGGTAGCATTTTCTAATACCTATGAGAACTCCTCCATAGCAATCATCGCGGTCTAAACGGATAATATTAAAATCATGGATGTTTAACACATTGTCCGAACGAAGCCATGTTTCAGAAAGAGTAAACGCATCACAATTCAAAAAATGGAGCATTTGCTTGAAAGAATCAGGTTTAGGAAGAATACTTCTACAATTCCACTGCAAAATAGAGGATTTACCTGAATCATCCAATAAATTAGACATCGAAATTAATGAACGAGAGGAGGGGCCACTTTGAAGTCATTTGTTTAGCTATCTGGCTGATAGAAGGAAGCCAAGCAAAAATGATACCTTTCATTGAATCTGATATTCCGAAAAAATCAAGAATCCATTGAACAATTGATGAAAAGGAAATACCTACTGAAAAAGATGAGGGATCAGGAACCGATTGAGAAGTAAATTGAGAATGGCTTGACAATTCAGGGAAATGAACGTCATAATTTGAAGATCTCCAACCAGGAGGGTTATTCTTGGGTAGAGCAGAATAATTTGAAGATTCTGGCTTGTTAGAGATCAATCCTCTTTTTTTAGATGGCTTAGAGGAAGAAGCAATTTTCCTCTTCCTGACTCTTCCTGTGATTACTGGATCAAATTGAGAATCCGAATCATCATCCTCTGATAAAACAGAGAAAGGATTTTTTGAAGCCTCGGGTACCTGAGGTGAAGCTGCCTTGAGCATATCAGCGAAGGATCGATTAGAACGATCCTTAAGTGATTGCTTGAGTTTCATCGAACGTAATTTGTATTTCGGACAATCCTTAATTGTATGAGGAACATCTCCACAAAAGATACATTTATCAGCATCTTTGTTACAAGTGACTTCGTCATGGTCGTCACCACATTTTGAGCATTTCGTTTTATTACAACAGTAGGTTTTAGTGTGACCTAACTGATTGCAATTTAGGCAAGTCATTATTTTAGGGGTATATAACCGAACTGGAAGACGAAGTTTGTCGATAAGCACATAATTTGGAAGTGCTGTGCCTTCGAAGGAAATTCTAAAAGAGCCAGATGGATAATACTTTTTTTCTGTACCCTCAGATATCAAAGAGTTCAGAGATCTCACCTCCAAAACTTTAATATGTGGAATATTTGCATTGTGAAAGATACTCTTAGCTTTTACAAAATCTTGAAGTTGAAGAGATTTTTCCGTAACTACACCATCGATTTCAACAATGTGAGCCGGAATATAAACTCTATATTCATTAGTGAACAAAGAGTTTTTCACTATCGCGTTAGCATCTTTGTAATTTGAGAGCACAACACGAAGTTTATCTTTATTGACTTTCGTCATTTCTAAGACACCTGAGTAGTTAGACGTCAGGTCTTTGCAAATTTGAGATACTCTTAGAGGTTTCCCTTTGGGACGGAAGAATACCACCCAACGGTTTTTCGATGATGCCGGTGCGTTCTGGTATTGTCTAATACGTGGAAGTTGAGCCGAATTAGGCAGAGATTGTGTCGAAGAGCGGAGAACAGAGTCACTATTTGGTACAGACGAAGAGTTTGACTGCGATTGTTTTTGTTTTTTTCCTGGAGAAACCGTAAAACCATCTGGAGGAGGGTCTGAGACCCTCATTTCAGCATCGGAGGGTTCATTACCCTCCATTTTTCAAAAAAAAAAGTCGTAAAAATGAGAGAGAAGATTTTTTAGAACACGCAAATATGAAATGATAAAATTAAAAAAAAAAAAAAATAAATAAATAAATAAAATGAAATATGTGTATGTATATGTATATGTATACGTATGCGTGAAAGAAAAATAAAACGAAAACTTTTTTTTTTATTAATTCGTTTATTTTTACAGGCTCAGTTACTTAAGTTTAAAGGAGCCGAATTCTTAAATATAATTTTAAAACTATATATATATAAACAATTTTCTTACATCTATGGTTAGTAAGGTGGAAAACCGATTACTCGCGGTGTACTCGAGTTTAGAAGGGTGACATATTTTTAGGAGAAGGGATATAAGGAAATTGTAACAATGTTGATGAACACTCAATTCTTAAATCTATTCGTATATCTATAGTTTTTTTACATTTCAACTTATTCTACTATTCATAGCAAGGGGACGAATTACCCACAAAGGAAGGAAAGGATGTAGGGACAATCACACACGAAGATCTATAGCTTTAAGAAAAACATATATATGGGACATGTAATCAAGGTCTAACCGAGCCAACACATCTCTCACCGGCACATTGGGCTGTCTTCCTCGGGCCCGAAGGGAGTTTTCTAAATTCGATCTGGCGACCAGATACACCTCGCACGACCAAACAACGTGCTCGATGTCGTGATAACCTTGGCCACAAACGCAGAGATTGCTGCTGGCAAGATTGAAACGGAAGAGTAGTGCATCTAACGAACAGTGATTGGACATGAGTCGGGAGAAGGTGCGAATAAAGTCCCGACTCAAGTCCAGACTTTTGAACCACGGTTTGAGGCTAACCTTAGGGATAATCGAGTGAAACCACCGGCCCAATTCATCTTCATTCCACTTGCGTTGCCAGTTAGCGATGGTATTTTTGCGAACTAAAGAATAAAATTCATTGAAGGCGATTTGACGCTGATATATATCGCCTTCAATTGCACCTACCTTTGCCAATGAGTCAGCCCTCTCATTACCCGGAATTGAGCAATGTGAAGGGACCCAGACAAAGGTAATGACATAACAGCGTCTGGATAAACGTCATCAAAATTTGTCGTATTCTCTCAAGGAAGTACGGCGAGTGCTTTTCCGGCCTCACTGAACGGATAGCTTCGACAGAGCTAAGACTATCCGTTACAATGTAATAGTGTTCAACAGGTCGTGAGGCGACGCTGTCCAGTGCCCAGTATATCGCTGCCAATTCAGCAATATATACCGAGCAAGGATTCTGAAGACTGTGTGAGGTGCTAAAAAATACACTCCAAATCCTGTGGACTCATTCATAGAGGACCCATCAGTAAAGTACATATTATCACAATTGATACGCCCATACTTTGCATTGAAGATCGTAGGAACGAACCCCAATCTAAGATAATCTGGATTTTCTCCTTCATGAACAGATCGAAATGTACAGAGGAATTGATGTAGTCAGGAAAACAAACACGGTTGGGAATATACGAAGAAGGAACAACCTGCATAGAGGTGAATTCATGATATGAACTCATGAATCCAGAGTGAAAATTTAGCTCGATAAGCTGCTCAAAATTTCCGATCACCAATGGGTTCATAACCTTACACCGGATGAGGAACCGAAGAGATAATAAATTGAAGCGATCTTTTAGTGGGAGTAGGCCTGCCAAAACCTCGAGACTCATGGTATGCGTTGAGGGCATACATCCCAACGCGATACGGAGACAAAGATACTGAATTCGCTCGAGTTTAATGAGGTGTGTTTTGGCAGCTGATTGAAAACAGAAACTGCCATACTCCATCACTGAGAGAATAGTTGTTCGATACAACATTATAAGATCTTCTGGGTGGGCTCCCCACCAGGTGCCGGTAATTGTACGGAGAAAGTTTATTCTTTGTTGGCATTTTTTACTCAGATACCTAATATGGGCCCCCCAAGTACATTTGGAGTCGAACCAGACCCCAAGATACTTGAATGACATAGCATGAGTGATCGGTTTACCCAAAAGTTGAAGCTTTGGTTTTGCTGGTCTATGCTTCCTAGAAAAAACCACCATCTCTGTATTCTCCGTGGAGAATTCGATCCCTAGCCCAATGGCCCAGGTTGAAAAATTGTTCAAAGTATCTTGTAAGGGTCCTTGCAGGTCGGATTCGTTTGATCCTACGACAGACACCACTCCATCATCTGCAAGTTGTCTTAGGCTGCAATTTTGTGTAAGGCAATTGTCGATGTCGCTTACATAGAAGTTGTACAAAAGGGGGCTTAAACATGAGCCCTGGGGGAGGCCCATGTAAGAGACCCGACTTACTGCCGAATCTCCGTGAGAAAAGTTCAAATGTTTCTCACAAAGCAAGTTATATAACATATTATTCAATAGAGGCGGCAGACCCCGAGAGTGTAATTTGTCTGACAAAACCTCTATTGAAACAGAATGAAAGGCCCCCTTTATGTCCAAGAATACTGAAGCCATTTGTTTTTTTTCGGCGTAAGCCATTTGAATTTCTGAAGAAAGCAACGCAAGACAATCATTCGTTCCCTTGCCCCTGCGGAACCCATATTGTGTATCTGAGAGTAGGCCATTCGTTTCAACCCATCGATCAAGGCGAAATAAGATCATTTTCTCCAACAATTTCCGTATACAAGACAGCATTGCTATTGGGCGGTACGAATTGAAGTCGGACGCGGGTTTTCCGGGTTTTTGAATAGCTCGTCTGGAACAATATTATGTTCCAGAAACCGATTGAATAAATTCAACAAGCGATGTTTCGCTACATCAGGGAGGTTTTTCAACAAGTTGAACTTAATTCGATCCGATCCCGGAGCAGAATTGTTACATGAAAGGAGAGGAAAGGAGAGCAAGAGAGAATTCTACCATCGAAAACTCAGAATCAAGATCGCACCTATCTTGTGGTATATCTCGAACAATTTTTTGCACGGGAGCGGAATCGGGACAAACCTTTCGTGCAAAATTAAAAATCCATCGATGTGAATAATTCTTTCATTCGTTGAAGAGTAATTTCTCATGTTTCGAGCCACTTTCCATAATTTTTTCATTGACGTTTCTCGTGACAAACCTCCCACGAAATTTCGCCAATAAGCACGTTTTTTCCCTTTGATCAAGTTTATAAATTGATTTTCAAGGTCTACGTCTGAAAATTTTCAGGGGTTCCACGTTTTCGAAAAGCTTTAAATGCATTCGATTTTTCTACATAAAGCTTGGAACATATGCTATCCCACCATAGATTGGGAGGCCTTCGACGAATAGTGGAACCTGGGATGGGTTTCGTTTGAGCGCGAACCGCGCTGTCATAGATCAAACGAGAAAGGAAGTTATACTCCTCCAATGGAGGTAAACCATCTCTGGAATTGATGGCTAGAGCAATCGCGTCCGCATATTTTTTCCAGTCAATGTGTCTTGTGAGGTCATATGCCATGTTTATAGATTCAGAAGAATTCGACCCAATGGTGATGGAAATTTTGATTGGCAAGTGATCACTACCGTTGGGGTCCTGGATTACATTCCACTTGCAATCTAACGATAGTGAATTCGTGCAAAGCGAGAGGTCAAGAGCACTTGGGTTAGCAGGAGGTTTAGGTACACGTGTTGTTTCCCCAGTGTTCAAAACGGTCATATTGAAGTTGTTACAAAGGTCATATATCAACAATGAACGATTGTCGTCGTACTGTTCCCCCCAGGCAGTTCCGTGAGAGTTGAAGTCTCCCAAGATCAATCGTGGCTCAGGAAGAAGTGAGCACATGTCATCAAGTTGTTTGCGGCTAACCGCAGCTCTCGGAGGCCAATACAAGCTGACAATACAGAGGTCTTTGCCTCTGATGTTTGCATGACAAGCAACAGCTTCGATCCCTCCAATAGGTGGAAGGTCAATTCGAAAAAATGAGTGGCACTTATTGATCCCCAATAGCACCCCTCCGTATCTGTCATCACGGTCCAAGCGTATAATATTAAAATCGTGGAAAGAGATATCATCTCGCGAAGAAAGCCAAGTTTCGGACAGAGCAAAAACATCACAATTGAAGTTATGAATTAAAAATTTGAATGTATCCAATTTAGGGATAAGACCACGACAATTCCACTGAAAAACAGTGATATCTCCGACCTCTCTATCTAAATTAGACATCAAGAGAGATAATCATTGCAAGGAGGGGCCATGTTTGCATCAATTGCTGTAAAATTGTCTTTAATACTGGAAGCATTGAGATGACAAGGGTTCTGATGGAGTCGGAAACATTGAAACACTTGAAGATTTGATCCAAAAGGTCAGACAACTTTATAAATCCCGATTGGGAAGTTGAGCTGGACGGAAAAACAGGGACAGTTGGGGTTTTTGATGTCCCCTCGAGTGCTGGGTCGTTCGAAGGTGAACTATTCCCACGGAAGCCAGGAGGAACCTGATTTTGCTTGTCCGCTGCACTCGATTTTTTAGGCAAGCTAGCTGGGGGTATCACCGGGGGGACTTGTTCTTGAACTTTGGGAGTGGTCACATTTTTGCGCCGGGGATTCCCTTTGAAAATGAACGGTGTGCCCCCGCTAGCTGTGTCCGCTTCCATTTCATCAACTGGCAACGTGGAAAAGGTATTGTGTGTTGAGATTGGTTGTTGTTGTTGTTGGGCCAGTGGAGAAGAGCCCTTTAAAATTTCCGCAAAAGTGCGTTTCGAGTGTTCCTTTAAAGAGCGCTTCTGTTTCTCCCAGCGACTCTTGTAAGTTTCACAAGCTGAGAGCGCGTGTGGGGATCCTCCGCAATATGGACACTTATGCTCAGTCGCACTGCAGGATTTCCCCTCATGTTGCTCCCCGCAAGTGGCACAGCGCTCCTTGTTGGCACAATAATCTGAAGTGTGACCAACTGACTTGCATTTGTTGCAAGTCATGGGCTTTGGCACGAAGAGTCGCACAGGTAGTCTCAATTTGTCCACCATGACGTAGTCAGGGAGGGCGGCACCAGCAAAGGTGACTCGAAACGAGTCTGACGGCGTAAATTTAGTTTGGTCCCCATCATGGGAGAGTTTCCCGAGTTGGCGACAGTCCAAGATCTTTACTTCCATTGAGGGAAGCTTCTTGAACTTGCCTTTTCCTTCTTTTTTTATTTGTTCGCTCGTCAGACCCGTTTCAGTTATCACCCCCTCAATTTCTACGTTATGGGAGGGTATAAATGTTCTATATTCGAGAGTGAAGTGTTGGTCAGCAACAATCTCGTTTGCGTGTTTCCGTTCATTCACGACAACCCGCAATTTGTTCGGTCTAACCCTGCGAATTTCAGATACAGAAGAGTATCTGGCCAGATCTTTCATGATCTGAATCACGTTAAGGCTTTTTCCTTTTGGTTTTGGCCGGAGGAAAACAACCCAAGGGCCAGTTCCAGGTGCATCTTCTGGATAAACTCTGACACGTGGAGCGGAGACAACAGAGGGAGAAGACGAGGACGAGGACGAGGATTGGGTTGGATCGGAAACATCAGAAGGGGAAAGCGAAATCGATGATGGGAGAGGGGGAGTGGAAGTAACAGTGGGTTCAGAAGGGAGGCTTGCTATTTTCTTAGAGGGGGGTTTGGAAGGATGAGCAGATTCGTCCCCAGAAGAATTATCTTCTTTTTGAGGGACTCGTTTATGTTTTTTCCCAGATCTTGTATGGGATTCATTATCGGAGATCTCCATCTCTGGAGATTCTCCACTATTCTCCATTTTACAAAAATTTGTGTCTTATTTTTAATCTATTATTGATTTTAACAATAATCTCAAAAAAAAATAACAAAACAAACAAAAAAAATTATGATGATAATGTTAAGCAATGAACATATGAGTTGAATAATAATATTAATATTAAATATGTGTACCTTAATATAAAAGTTGTTCCGATACTGCGCTCTACTGTCCTAACCAGGGAGAGACAGAGGCTACGCGCTATGGATCAACACAATAGCGCAAGAATAGCTCACACGGTCACGCGATGATAATTCCCGTTAACGACAGCCACACGATGGCGATCCCGTTATGCCGATGTTCGACAGCCGCCAAGGGCTGCAAGCTGCAAGAGCGCTGCTTCCTTTGTTCCACTTCACAAAAGGTCAATTCGAAAGCGGACAGCAATGACCTTCACTCGTACACTATACCAATAGCACAATAGTAAAAGTGGCAACGCACAATACCGACACTGAACTTTCATCGTCAAGAGTTGGATAGCGAATGGAAACGAAAACTTATTTTAAATGTATCTAGATGAATGTCAGAAAACTTCTAAAATCCTTGAAGCGGGTCCAATGGAAGCTTCACACTCCAAAAAACACTTGAAAAATAATTCCGACTTCAAGAAAAATCCTTTCTTTTCAGTATATCGTCCCGGCTTCTTTCGAAATTCCGTCAAAAAAAGTTTTGAATATTGATTTTCCAGAGACAGGGGATCTTCAGAAATTCTGCTCCGAGGGTCAATACAGCGGAAAGTTCACAACTTCTTCCGGAAATAGTCTTTCAAACACTGAAATGGCTTACAAGAAAAAGTCACAAAGAAAATCTGCAATATTCGTTATGATGAAAATTATACGTCACCTTTATTCCACGGCTTGCTGATGTATGCAAAAATAGTTATTAACATTAACTTTATTTCATAAAAAACAATAAGTGGGCTATATCTGTGATATAACCGCAAGGTAGACGTAGGACTACCGTTGACTCGGTAATCATTTATTTGAAATTGCATCTGAATCAATTCTCAATGAATGAATGAAAGAATATTTTGAAAGATTATTAAAATAAAATTCAACTCTTTCGAACTTGTTGGTGGTCCCGAAACGAACCGATGGAATTTGAGTGGCCTTGTAAAAGTAACTGAAGATGCTTGATACATGATTCATTTCGGTTTTCGTGAGAATAACACGAGATCTTTCATTAAAAGTACTCACGCCTTGTAAGTGTCCGCTATGGTATTCCAAACACTAATGCAAGCGAGCAAAGGAAATCACAGCTTGCATGTATTCGCTATGACAGTTTCTCCAGGTGCCTAGATTTTGCGTCCGTGTTCGAGAATACATTGCGATAACCAATCATCATCAATGAGCTCGATTGTTATGATTTCAATAGCTTGCTTTCAAAGCAATTTTTAAGCTATTGGAACAATTTTTGGACCAATAAGTGACAATCATATAACTCGTTGACATTTTATCTTTCGAATGAAGTGATTATTATACCACTCCATTCAGCCGGTAAAGAGGTATTAATTGCAGTCCAGCGTCACTCTCGCTTGCGAAACATTGAATTTACACCCCGGTACAGAAATGAAAGACGTAGTCCTACGTCCAAATTGTCTTAACAGGCCTTGAGAAAGCTTTGGATCTGAAGTTGAGACTATGATTATATCAATGTCGATACGGATAGAAACATTGTTTTTTTTTACAGTTTCCGCCAATTTGTAATGTTCGATTAACCCTCCTGTACTCGCGTACAAAATCATAACACGTATACACGGTGTCACGGTGCACGGTGTCACAGACCGAAAATTGAACTTCTCTGTAATATTTCCATTGTCTATTTTCCAGGCTTTATTGGCATTTATTTGAAGTAGAGGGTATATTTGATTAAAAAAAACTCCAAAAAATATGTTTTCTTCGTCTTTATTCAGTTTTAATAGTATCTAATTCAGCCTCCTCAAAACAGAGTAATTTTTGATACTCCAACACAAATAAGGAAATTCGAATTTTTCACTGTTATTAATTAAAAGTAAGCAACTGAATATATTTCATGGAAGTATAAAGAGCTATAAAATAACATAAAAACGTATTAATCGATTGTGGTTTCATTGGAGTAAGAATCAGAACATAGCATAAATGCATGTTCGAAACAAACATATTTCTTACATTCCATGCAGTTGTTGCGTGTTTTTCTAGATAGCTATCAGATGATAAAGGTTCTGGAATATAAAGTTATCATATTTCTAATATTCTTTGTCTCTGTATTCTTTTAAACTAATGGCGGGTTTACATTAAGGAGATCTATAGCTATAGATGAATTTATTCACGTGAAAATAGGTGTAAACGGGTGAGAATAAATATGATACACTTATTCGAGGTATATATAACATGAATAAATTCAGCAAATGTAAACGCTTGTGAATTTCTCACTGGTGAGAAATCACTAAAGTTGGATGCAGTTCTACTTCAGGTGAATAAATTCACCGAAAATATGAATATATTCATTATAGAAGTTCACGCTAGTGTAAACGGTTCATGCGATTTCTATAAATCTCATCATATTTCTTCACATGAATATATCACTAGTCTAAACCCACCCTAAGATCAATGTCTTTTTTAGATGGAGCATAAAAAGTTGATATAAATGGGTTTCTAGGAACTCTCTTTTCTTTTATTGTTTTTTTGTCGTTATTGTCCATTATAAAAAAATATCTCCGAAACTATAACTGTTAAAAATTACCATAATCCACCGATTAGTTTATAGTTTACTGTTTACAATTCTTCCACAAGTGAAATTCTTTCACAAGTGTGTATATGTATGACCATTATATTTAGCGAATAACTATACGAAAGCCAAACATTTATATTTTGCTTTTGAACGTATGAATCTAACGACGAATATATCGACGACTAGTTAATATATGGATCCGTTCAATCCAGTTACAAAAGGGACTGAAATGAAATAAGAACAGTCCGGTAATGAGCTTATGCATTATATTCAATAAATATTCCACGCCACTAACATTAATTTATACATCATTCAACAATATTCTAGAATATGAAAAAAGGCACTTGTCCAAAAAAGATACTCCTATACTCGCGTCGGTGTGTCAGACCAAAAGTGTTAAAAAAGTGGCACACGTCTCCTTCGTACCAACACATGCGATACGCTAAACGATGACGAACGACGAATAACGAAGCTAGAGAGAATCGCAAAGTCGTAGTGTTGATATTATCCGAGAAATGAACGAATTATTGATTTCTCGGTCTGACAGACCAATGCGCGAGTATAGGAGTGTTAATAGAAACTCATGCCTGCAACAGAGCCAGTTCGTTTTTGTTTTTGCTCTATAATACTGGCCTCTTAACTTTAATGCAAACATAAACACTATCTATAAGATAAATCGACCTGTTCAAACCTTTGTAGGGGTTATGAGGTGGGTGATCATCATCATCAATAAGGTGTTCCAGTATTCATCGAAAGGGTAGCATCCTGTTCGTCTGCGATTCGATTTATTTCTTCTTCTTCTTTCTTCATTCGAGTTTTGGCAAGAATCTGTTTTTTCTGTATATTTGTTTTTTTTCTTTTGTTTTTCCATTTCTATTTTTTTTGGCTTCGTCGAGGTTTTCTATATATTTTCAATATGATTGGTAGCTAAGGTAGGTAAAGCTAACTTTACAAGGTGGCGTTTAGTCGGAGGTTTCGTAAATACAGATGACATACTAAATGAAGCATCAAATGCATCCCGTGAAGCGTGATATTATTTTCCCGGGTTACTCCTCATCGAAGATTCCATCTTTGTGGACATTTTAAGTTTCTGAAAGTTTTCAAATTTCAGAATTCAAAACCAAATTTACATAAATGTTACAATTACCTCCTGAACTCAACTGAAGTGACTCAACTGAATCATATATATTCCTGTCCAGTTTCTGACTCATAGTTCAAAAACATTCCCATTTTTGAACGAACTGGAATGAGCTGATATTCGCACATAATGCGCTACGTTTGACACTAATCTCTTTGTGTTCGCGGGAAATCCCGCTTTTGTTTTGCTTAGGAGCCATTTAACTATTCGTCATTTTCCAGTTACTCCGATAACTTTCCCAAGGCTTTCCACGCAATGTTGAATCAGTACTGGCATGCAATTTGGCTGCATAAAAATGCTAGATGCCGAATGGAACATCCAAATCCCACCATTTCCATAGCGTCTGCTATTTTCGACCTATTAAATTGCATGTTGGAAACACACAGCGTTTTTTTAACCCGTTTTATGCCAAGCGTTCGAAAAATCGAACAGCAACTTCGATAATTTTTCATGGCTTTGGAAGGCAACCATTTTATAAGGTTTTGGCATCAAATGATAGTTTAGTCTGTTAGTTACCACCTACTATCAATTTCATTCAAATTTGTATCACTTTATTGGGCATAAAAATTGGGTTAAAGCAACTATGTGCGAAAAGTACATAGGGCCCTATTCCAGAAAACGAGACGAGCAGACGAGCGCTCGTCTCGTTTGTTTTTATATTCCAGAAGCCGAGCTCGACTAGAAACAGACGAGTAGCTCGCCTTGCTCGACGACCGTTTGGCCGCGCTCGTCGATGAATCAGTCGAATCGTCTAGTTTATTTGATGTATTTGTTCACCTTGTTGATTGAAAGCATCGGTATTCTTCTGCTCCGCCTTTATCTTCAAAAATTGTTTCACGGCTAAACTAGTATTGCAATGTATGTTTTCAACTACAACCATCAAATTAAATTCAGTAATTACAAGATTTTACAGATTTTCAAATGGGCCTCTTCCAAACAACACAACCAAATGTAAACATTGAACACATATCCAGGGATGCTAGATGACTGTTTTGAATGTATTAACACGGCACGAAAAGGGTCTTCACATATTGAACGAAAATGTGTAATTCAAAACAACTTTATCTACTACTTTATTGGAAATACATATATATATAGATTTAAAACTTTTCTTGATAAATCATTGATTAAGTGAACAAACATTGCTCCCAATAAATCCATAATACCAAAACGGCTGAGTGATAAAATCATATGCTCGAGGAAAAATATCAATTGAACCGAAAGATATATGAAACTTATTCCTTTTTGTTATGTTTTTTTTTAATACTTTGGCACTGAGAAAAAAGTATCGATTGATCAATTTTAAAACTGTTTGTTGTTTTTTCTCAAAACAAAAACATGTCTTCTAATCTGACATCACTGATCATACCGAGAAAAACTGACTGAAGTCTTTCCAGTCTACCAAATAAAACATTTCAATGAAACTCGTGTACTGGAATAGGATATTTTGCTCGTCTCGACAGTGACTGAAGCTGAGACGAGACGAGACGAATTGCTCGTCTCGTTTTCTGGAATAGGGCCCATAACCTTGCATAACCTAATGAAAAATAAAACCTTTCAAAATTTTACAATATGTAAACTTTTCTACAAGTAATAACTTTGATAAAAGATCACACATTGTGATGTAGGAAAAAAAACCATTGGATTGAACTTCCTACAGGAACAAAAATGTAGGTTTTGGCCAATGTTTTGTTTGGCGCTTTTTTCGATTTTTAGTCATTTTTCGGAAAACGGAAAACAAAAATTCATGAAGATTGGGGTTTCTGTTACGCCTGTTAGCGTTGAACTCGTGGTGCTAACCACACGTACGTATAAACACGCTTCCACTTTGTTGAAGCGTGTTTATGATTCTGCGAATATTAGTCGAGCACAAGTTAGTACCATAAAAGGCCTATGCTTATTGCTGGACTGAAAATATACACAGAAGAAGTGCACTCTAAGAATTTCCGAAAGTAACTGATACACTTTTAGACTTTCCGAGAGTAACTGATTAACTCGTATTTATTTCAAATTCATCGAGTATTTATACGCACGTGAGTATACATTTTTTTGCTATCTTCCTTCTCTTTCTCTCCTAACGATGCATATAAGTCTATTACGCGCGATGCAATATGTTTTCTATTTACATTATATACACATTATACACATATACTTTTGCTTTCTATTGAAGCCTGATTCTAGCAATTTCCTTCGCGCAGTGTGCTGAAGAATTGCATCACGTTCTATTGAGATTGCATCATGCATTATGTTTTATTACATATATATATATATATATATATATATATATATATATATATATATATATATATATATATATATATATATATATATATATATATATATATATATATATATATATATATATCTTCTGTATGACTCATCGCGAACCAAAGAATCACTCGAAAGAAAAGGAAAACTCTCGACAGTAAAATATGTGTTCTCTAGAATTTTCTGGAATTGTGATGTTCTCAAATTTTCTTCTGTAACCGTAACAACGCCAATAATAAAAATTACACCAATAGCTTTTGTTGAAAAAATATTTTTTACAACTTGGTCATTAATGGGTTAGTCATCGTAATATAACAAGTGAAATCTATTGTGTAATATAAGAAACAAGTACAAATAAGGGTATCCTTATTCCGGTCATCTTCATACCGATCGAATTTGGAATTACCTGATATGAAAAATACTGAATAAGACTCTTATTAGGTCTTAGGTCAAAACAGCAAATATGGTTAATGACCGATTTATATGTTTGAGGTGGGATTAGAATGTAGCGACAATTGGACATCTTATTTTATTTGTTTTTATGCTTTTATTTTGTAGTAAATGAAAGTGATGAAAGGATGGTGAGAAAAGCTCTGCGAGAAAACAAGCTTCAATTCCAAGATCAGCACCGACTGCAGTTCCATCATATTGAAGCTTTAAAGATTTTTAAAACACATCCGCAAATGGAGATAAATTATAACTCTAGCTACAATGATACTCAACATCTCAAATAATATTTTTTTTTATATTGTAGGACTGCCAGTAACTACGACCCCGAACAACTGGCTCTCGTGTAGAAAATTTCTACGAAACAACTTGCACAAACTTGTCGAAAATTTATTCGACATCTTGATTTCACAACAGATTCAGTAAAGTCAGTAAAGATGCCGCTATCGCATGAACCAAGTCAAGACAAGTCAAAAACATATTTTTTTTGACAAAATGGCAGCCACTCGAAGAGAAAAATGCTGTCTTTATAGTGTTTTTCTTACATTTCCTGATTTTTTTAAAATATTTAAATTTAAAAAATATAATTTTCATAGGTTCATGCGATAGAGAGTTGCACACAGATTGTATTCATATAAATCTGAATCGGTTCAGTAGAACTTGAGATATCGGGTACTCCAGTTTGAAAAAAACTAGTTTCGAGACAAACGCGTTTGAAGTTCATTGTTATGGCCGTACCAGGTTAGATACCGCATCACTAGAATGGCTCTAACTCGGTAAATAATAGGATTTTCGATAAGTTTTGAAATAATTTTTTTTTCAACTTTCTAGAATACTGCCGTGTCAAAGCACAATTGTCGCGACGCATAGCGTGGCATTCTGGTCCTACCTTTAGGCACTGATTGAAGTAAAAGAGTATTATGGAATAACGGTTATATCGGCGTTATTCTCATCCGTTGCTAATTCGAGTCGTCTCATCGTTTCCCAGATCAACAATGCCAGAAGTCGTGTATAAATGCTTCCTGTATTTTTTGGCATTTTTTAGCAACTTCCATCCAAATTGGTTGCGGCGATGGTCCAATTCGGTGTAAATAATAACAGGGTGGTGTTCCACAATCTTCGAACATATACGTTTTTCTTTGTTTTTATTTATATTTTTCCCGCTTTCATACATAAATCCATATATGTATCATACAACGATGCTGAGTTATACTTTTCTTTTCATTTTCGTATATTATCTCTTCAACAATATTACTCTTCCTTTTCGCTCACAGCTTTCATATTTTTCTTCTATCTCTTTTTCTCACAATATTCTCTTTTTTTCGCGTTTTTCGCTCCCTTGCTTCGGCTTGGCTAACAACATTTCTTCTCGAACTTTTTTTTTCTGATATATTTACAAATTACATTCACAATTTTTGTTTAATTTTTTTGCAGTAATAATAATATATATTTTCCTCTGATTTTCTTCTACGTTCGCTTTCCGTGTTATACTTTCTCTTTTTTAAATTAATCACATTTCTTGTATTTATATATTTTTAATAATCTGGTTCTTCTCTCTCATCATTTTTATCCGCGTTGTTGTATTATATACTTACAGTAACATTTATTGTTTATGCTCATTTGTTGCATATTGTATGCACATTCGATTCAAAACACATTGACATAAAGTTGCTTCCGCATATCCTTCTATTCTCACTGCTTTTCCATCGAACCATAACATTCGTTTGAAAAAATATATATCACATACCCCTCGCGCGAAACTTACCAAAACCCTCACAGTCCTTATTGTTGCACATACTTACCCCGATCAGTTCAACTTCCATCATATACAACAAATAGTGTATTGTTATTTTTGTTTATCGAAAACACAGCGTTAAGTGCTTTGTACAACATCTTCCGTAGTTTGTTGTTCTATTCACAAGTTGTGTAGGTCCACAATGTTTGCGGGTTTTTTTTTCAACAAACTTCGCCCCGTTTGCCTTCGAATCTTTGTTTCGTTTCGTCAATACATTCTCAGTGTACATCGCCCTCCTCGAATAGCAGTGTTTAAGCAAATATAGGAACACGACAGTATTTTTGTTTGTTTTGTTACAAGAGATGGCCTCATCATCATCTATGCGAGAAAATGGAATCCTGCATTCGTACAAAATTTGCTTTACACAAGTTTTGGTTTTGAAAGAAATAAATTTTCGCATTCTATTTTCTAGCTATGGCACTTTTTTGTTTTGTATACTTCCCGCTCTACAAACATGTCCTAACGTAACTCGTGATAAAATTTATTAGGATCAAAGCTTAAACCGGTCAAGAACATAAACACAAAAATGGTCATACATAGTGTTATACCAACGCGCTCTACAATCCCGCGCGT
This sequence comes from Toxorhynchites rutilus septentrionalis, assembly GCF_029784135.1. Classification (NCBI taxonomy): domain Eukaryota; kingdom Metazoa; phylum Arthropoda; class Insecta; order Diptera; family Culicidae; genus Toxorhynchites; species Toxorhynchites rutilus. The sequence goes on from NC_073746.1 coordinate 130,998,014, forward strand.
TTGTTGACAAGTGCAAACGTAAAACGAAAAAGAAAACACATTAAACAAGGTTTTCATGATGTCCAGCAGTTCTTGCAGAAAGCCACTTAGGATTTGGCCTATTTCATAAGCTATGTTTGCTAATCGGTACGTTGTCAATACGGACAGTACTGGTTACTGTCATACAGCGTATAACGAATGTTTGTCACATCCGTCTTTAAAGGTGTTCCTGTCGCCACTATTTTTCCTGCTTCCATAAGAAATGCCGCCCGCAACCATTTCCTTTAGGTCAGTTTGTGCTGGGATAAGGAAACATTGTTCGATCTGGATGGTAGAGATAACGATAAAATTATGTATAGATATGTGCTCATACCCAATGTTTGATTTTCTATTAAGAGCAATTTCAAATGAAATCGACAAATGACAAAACATGAGTATTTTTGATTCGAATGAAAGTTTGTATTGGAAGAAATATGAGTTTTCCACAGCATTTGGGAATTTTTCGACTCAAGTGTAACTTTTGAAAAGGGCGTATCGATTTTAGTAAGAGAAATCTTTGATAATTTATATCTTAAAAACTATGAGTCCTACCGAAATTGTGTCTTAGAAAGAGAGTATTGATGTCCAAACGTGAAAAAATATACATCGAGAAAAAAAAATAGTATCTTTTTTTTATTTACAAAAAATTATATCTAAAATGCAATATCTAAAATACATATATATTTTTTTTTTATTTTTTCGTATAAAATAGAAGTCATGTAGAAAATTTAAAAAACGGGTACAAGACGGTAAAACTATTTTTGACGAACTTTGTGGGACATCGATTTTTTATGAATTTTCGAAATTTCGTATTTGTATGTTAACAATTATTTTTAGCCACAAATTATGAATTCTGATGTGATTTAAAACAAAAAAAAGCTCTTTGTAAATCTCCTTCTAAATGTAGCCATTCTCGAGATATTTGAAAAAATATTTCTAATTCATTGTCTTTTTTATAGTAAATAGGCTCTTTTAATATGTTTGTCGTGTTATACCGCCATGTTCATGAAATTTTCTGAATATACTTATAATTTCCAACAACTTTTCCAAATACATCATCATGGTAAAAATATGTTTAGGAGTTACGTTTAAAAACATCATCGCTACGTTTTGTGTTAACTCACATGTCTTCAAATGTCTCGAAAATTCATAAAAATTCGATGTTCCTAACTATGTGGAATATCGAATTTACTGTTAAAAATAATTTTAACATCTTGTACTTTTTTTTAAATTTTTTTACATGACTTCTATTTTATATGAATATTAAAAAAACCTAAACTACATATATAAATTGAAAAACAATTAAATTGAAAAAGACGATAAATTAGAAATGTTTTTTTTATATATCGGGAATGGCTGCATTTAGAAGGAGATTGATAGAGAGCTTTTTTATTTTAAACTAGCTGACCCGGCAAACTTCATCCCGCCCAAAATTTATTTTTCGTTATCACATCCGCGTTTTCCTACTAAACGCATGTTCATGGGTCCAATAGCCGAACTGTTCATTGATTGATCTTCTAATCTACCCTTTAAAATTATGTTTTACTATAAAATTTCAGTACTTCTACCAAAACTCGACATTATAATATCAGATTATTTTCAGACACAATTCGCGTGCAAGATTTTTCATCCACTTGCAAATAACATGTTTCTCCGTTACATGGAATAAATGTTTGATACAGACAATATGATAGAATGAAGACAGCTCTAAATTGAACAATTCCTTTCTCGGGTTTCGCTCTTATCAAAACATTCGGCGATCCATTTTTATTTATATATGTTAGATAGAAGACGATATAGGAGGGCGTTTTATCACATTAAAATTCATTTCCACTAATGAAGATCAATTTCGCTACCGCAAACATCATATGGACTAGCAACGCTTGTCAATAAGCAATCATTGAACACATGCAAATTGAATTTTTCGAATTTTCTCATTTTCCGCTCTCCGGAAATTTTCAATTGTCATGTTTGATCGAAATATGTGTATTATTTTTATGGAACCCCCTCTCCATTTCAGAGGAGGGAGGGTTTTCATCGCTACTAGGTAACTCCGATCCTCGGGAACGTTTTGTTGGCACGGGTCGCGTCAGACCTTGGCATCCCCCCCCCCTCCTTTGTAAATAAAAAAAAAGGTACTACAGTCAACTCTCCCTAACTCGATATTCAAGAGACCATCGAATTATGGAGAGAAGAATGCTTATAAAATCAATCAAAGGTTCCATGAAACCCATCGAGTTAGGGAACATATCGAGATACAGAACATCGAGTTAGGGAGAGTTGACTGTATTTTTTTTCTCAGTGTATATTTTTTCACGTTTGGACATCATTACTCTATAACTCTTTCTAATGGCGGGTTTACATTAGGGAGATCTATAGTTATAGATGGATTTATTCACGAGAAAATAGGTGTAAACGGGTGAGAATAAATATGATACACTTATTCGAGGTATATATAACTTGAATAAATTCAGCATATGTAAACGCTTATGAATTTCTCACTGGTGAGAAATCACTAAAGTTGGATGCAGTTCTTAGGGTGGGTTTAGACTAGTGATATATTCATGTGAAGAAATATGATGATATTTATAGATATCGCATCAACCGTTTACACTAGCGTGAACTTATATAATGAATATATTCATATTTTCGGTGAATTTATTCACCTGAAGTAGAACTGCATCCAACTTTTGTGATTTCTCACCAGTGAGAAATTCACAAGCGTTTACATATGCTGAATTTATTCAAGTTATATATACCTCGAATAAGTGTATCATATTTATTGTCACCCGTTTACATCTATTTTCAGGTGAATAAATCTATCTATAGCTATAGACCTCCCTAATGTAAACCCGCCATAAGACACAGTTTTGGTAGGACTCATAGTTTTTGTTTGTTTTTGATCTGCATTTTTAGTTCAATTGCATTTGGAATTGCACTTAACGGTAATTATATCAAATATACACATCGGAGAAGGAATGGACTAGAACTACAACGGAACACGCGACAATTGAATCCACCACAACTAACCTGAATGTGATGACAGATTTGTTTGCTTTGGCTTTGGAGGTAATTTAGGCGTAGTCTCTCCGGGCGAAAAACGTGGTGAGATATTGGTACTGCAATTCAACAAGAAGTTATTGGCATACACCGCAGGATAATAACAATTCACTCAATCATTTTACCTAGGCCGGCGTCCACAAATAACGGGTTGTTGTGAAACAGGAGAATTCTGAATGGATTTATTCTTGACACCACAGGGTGGTGCCGTTCCAGGTGGATGATTGACACCACCAGCAGAACTATTGCCACCTGAATTGGCTAACCCAGACAACGACGGTGATGCCGTAATGTTCGGAACGTTCTCTTTCGATCCTCGATCCATAGCGGAATTTCGACGCATCATAATCGTGCTGGTGTGAGGAAGCATCAGTAGCCTTTGTTCGCTCATATTCTGTTGGTTGTGTTGATTTAAGTTGTCGCGGGTTAACGTAGACGATGAAGAGGATGATGATGGAGATTCTTCCTTCTAAAAAATAAACCAAAGATTATTTTTTGTGATGAGGATTCGCTCGTAGTTGTTTACCGAAAGCTGATTAACATGATTCCAGCTATCATGGCCCGCACAACCGGAATTGTATAAGTGATGCTGCTGCTGGATGTTGCCGAACGTATAGTGCGATTGGATGTGAGTTCGTGGCGGCAACGGAGGTGGACTAATATCTCTCGGAGGAAGCTGATCGCGGAAAGAAACATGCGTAAAATTAAGCTCCAGTGTGGGGCATGGCATACATACCCTGGGCGCGTCCGGCGCTTGTCGTACCTGCGAAGACTGTGAGGATTCCCCGGAGGATTCTTTTCGCTTAACTCTAGGAGGTAGAGGAGGTGGCATGGGGGGAGGAATATTATGTGCATTTGGTACGTTCACGTGGGGTGAGATTGGAATCGGACCGAAATCGTTGCTCGCCGTCGTTGTGTTGAGGATCATCGAGTCCGCTGTGGTTGAAGAATTGTTCAACGATGTATGGTATGCCGATGACGAAGAGAACGACGTGGAGTATGTGGGCGAGATGGCACTGTTATTGAACTCTGTCACTGTCGCACCAACCCCACCGCTTACTCCTCCTCCTATCGGGTAGATCTTTGGGCTCGCCGGGTAGATGGGCGAGTTATCACTGGACGAGCGGTTGAAAGTACTCGCGGAAGTGAAATCACAGTTTTGATTTCTGAAAGCAATGAAATAATACATGTTAGACATGCAATTTTTTTCAGACATGCTTTAATTTTTGACATCTAATAGTGGAAATATTCATTAAATTCGATTCACTAAACAGACGCAATATGGTAAACATGTTTTGGCATGTTCGAAAATAGAAATATGTTTCCTACAATAAATTCCAATTAAATTTGAAACACACGATCAGTTGCTACATTAAGTTAAACCTTACATCAATGTGAGATAGTTCGATAGCTTTGAGCTATTGTAAAAGGTATTCGCGTGTCTCAAAATTTATCGAGTATTCCCCACATCAATGTCTTGTGAGTGTAAGACGTGGTTCGACTCCAGGGTTCCACCCGTTGAAGAATGATCTCAAATTAGTGAACGTTTGCTGAATAAGGGAGAGTGATAGTCATATGAAAACTCAACAAGCTGGCTTGTGTACATAGGACCCTATTCCAGAAAACGAGATGAACAAATCGTCTCATTTCGTCTAGGCTTCAGTCACTGTCGAGACGAGCAAAATATCCTATTCCAGTACACGAGTTTCATTGAAATGTTTTATTTGGTAGACTGGAAAGAGTTCTGTCACCTTTTCTCGGTATGATCAGTGATGTCAGATGTGAGGAAATGTTTTTATTTTGAGAAGAACAAAAAAAAATTTCAAATTGATCAATCGATACTCTTTTCTCAGTGCCAAAATACTAAAACCATAACAAAAAGGAATGTACTTTCGGGGAAAAGTGTCTCCTGGAAGATTAATAGTATGAGGAAGTGGAGCTGCTTTATCGTTCTCGAAAATCGTGGAAGTTCTTCAAGAAACTAAACGCCTCGCACAAAGGCTTTGTGTTGTGGGCTGAAATGTGCAGGAACAAGGAAGAAAATGATCGAAAAGTGGAGGCAGCACTACGATAAACACCTGAACAGCGCGCAGACAGAAGACCAAGACATCGTTGATGAGGACTACTCCGGTGGAATGAACAACGAATGACGATGAGTGAAGTTAAGAAAACCATTAATCAGCTTATGAACCACAACGCAGCTGGCAAGGATGGCCTCACAGAGGAGCTCTTAAAGGGTGGTTCGGGATAACATGTAGAGCAGCGGTTGATAGCCAGGATCGGGGACACAGAACAGCTACGAGGTAATCTGCCCATCTATAAAAAAGGTGACAAGCTGAATTGAGGGAATTACCGTGCAATCACGATCCTGAATGGTGCCTACAAAATTCTGTCTTAGATCCTCTTCCGCCGTCTTTCGCCAATAGTAAGTAGATTTGTGGGAAGTTATCAGGCCAGATTCATGCCCGGTTGCTCGACGACGGGCCAAATTTTTACATTACGGCAGATCCTCCAAAAGTGCCGCGAGTATCAGGCTTCATCATGCGGGGCACGATTTTCAGCAGGTCTAGTTAATGCGTTTAAGACTAAATACAACAGTCAGTTATCAGGCCAGATTCATGCCCGGTTGCTCGACGACGGGCCAAATTTTTACACTACGGCAGATCCTCCAAAAGTGCCGCGAGTATCAGGCTTCATCATGCGGGGCACGATTTTCAGCAGGTCTAGTTAATGCGTTTAAGACTAAATACAACAGTCAGTTATCAGGCCAGATTCATGCCCGGTTGCTCGACGACGGGCCAAATTTTTACACTACGACAGATCCTCCAAAAGTGCCGCGAGTATCAGGCTTCATCATGCGGGGCACGATTTTCAGCAGGTCTAGTTAATGCGTTTAAGACTAAAGAGTGTGTCACATCAAATTGCATCACGGAAAAAACGCTGTAGAAATTTAATTTTTAGGAATAATATCTTCAGCTTTCGCTTATAATCAGATAAGAGTGTATAGATCACGTTGGCCATGCTTCACTGTCAATTTTTCGTAAATTTGGAAAAATGTCGTCGAACGAAAAAGAGCGTCGTGAATTAATCCTGCGCACTCATTTCGAGAATCCGGAGTTGTCACATCGGGACATCGGTAAGATGCTGGGAATCGTCCAATCCACGGTCAGCAGAGTACTAAAACGATACTTCGAGAACCTAACCATCGACCGGAAGGTGAAGAACGGCAAAAATGGATGCTCCGTCAGTGAAAAAGATCACAAGCGCGTAGTTAAGCAGTTTAGACGTGATCCGAGAAGTTCGGTCCGGGATGTCGCCAATAAGCTGAATTTGTCAAGTTCACTCGTCCAGCGGACCAAGCAGCGGGAGGGCCTGCGTACATACAAGGTTCAGAAGGCTCCTAACCGCGACGAAAGGCAAAACATGGTGGGGAAGACGCGAGCCTGGAAGCTGTACATCGAAATGCTGACGAAGCCGCATTGCCTGGTAATGGACGACGAAACCTACGTCAAAGCGGACTTTCGTCAGCTGCCGGGGCTGTTGTTCTTCTCCGCAGAGGACAAATTCAGCGTTCCGGAGGAGATTCGCAAGCAGAAACTATCCAAGTTTGCCAAAAAGTACATGGTGTGGCAAGCGATCTGCTCTTGCGGAAAGCGGAGCGCTCCCTTCATGATGACCGGCACGGTAAACGGGCAGGTTTACCTTAAGGAGTGCCTACAGAAGCGCTTACTACCACTATTGAAGCAGCACGAGGGCCCGACCATCTTCTGGCCGGATCACGCTTCGTGCCACTATTCAAAGGACGTGTTGGAGTGGTTCGAAGCCAACGGGGTCACCTTCGTGCCAAAGGAAATGAACCCGCCCAACGCGCCGGAGCTTCGCCCAATAGAGAAATATTGGGCGATTATGAAGCGGGCCCTCCGGAAGAACCCAAAAGTTGTCAAATCGGAGGCGGACTTCAAGAGAAAATGGATTTCTGTTCAAAAAAAAACTACAACCTGACGTTGTACAGAACCTTATGGACGGGAATGAGGAAAGAGGAATGTTCGAGCATACCGGTTTGGGCTCGAAGTATGAATAAAAAGAAAATGCCAAAAGTTGTTTAATAGTTTTTATTTTATTGTCTAAAATTTTCAAAAGGATCGGTCTACTGGGCGAATTTCTACAGCGTTTTTTCCGTGATGCTATTTGATGTGACACACCCTTTAAATACCTGACAACAACAAAAGTCGTGAAATTCGAAGACGCATAGTCAACGGAAGTCGCGAGACCGGGTTCACTGGCGGAACAATGTTGTGAATAAGTTCACTTCGTTAACTTCGAACGGTTGGTCGTTAATGTTTTAATCCTTCAAACGCAATAATAACGTTTGCTTGAAAAAATGGAAAAAAATTGCCGATTTTTCATGGGTTTACCTTCACACGCACTGACGAAACTATCCATGCAGCATTAATCATAGTAACCCATGAGTCAGCAAAAAAAATTGACAGCTCTATCAGTCGAACTCTAACCGTGAAGCTACTCCGTTCAGAAGTGACATTCTGCGGCACTTTGTGGACGCCAGATACGCCCATTCAGGCATCTACAACATCTTGGGACTATTGGACAACAATCAGAGCCGGGAGGTCGGTGCAACCGGCCAAACAGTGAAAAAGTACCTGGCGAACATGGACATACATGTCAGGAAGCGGAAGTCCCGTCCACTGGTCTCGGAGCTGCAGGCAATGACGCAGCGGCAGCGGCTTAATAATACAGTCAAGTCTATTTTCCCGGCGAATCGCGGCGTGGCAGTGATGACGGACGTCGAGACCTATCTCACCCTGGATGGCAACGAATGGCAGGGCACTTTGTATTTTACTTCCTCCACGAACGAAGTGAGCTCCGAAGTGGAGTTTATTACATATACCAAGTTCCCCAAGAAGGTGCTGCTGTGGCTGACAATTAGCGAGAAGGGGATGTCAAAGCCGCTCAAAATCAAAACAAACTGTTTGCTATATTTGGCAGCAGAGGCAGCCATGGCATTGTTCTGAGCTCTGCAATACAATTTTCTTTATCAATGTTAAAGTTGCTAAAACTGACCCATATTATAGTTGCATTATAGACCCAATAAATGCAACAATAATAATTGTATTGATATCAACACAATTTTATTTTATTTATTCTCATGACATGAAACGCTATGACTCAGGAATAACGAACGAACGTGATGAATTATAGAGGTTGCGGAAAATTGAAAAATGAAACTTCAACTTTCAGAACATTAGCTCGAATTTTCCGACGTTTATCATTATACATTGCGACGGCAGATGAAAATTTAATATCTTGTGAGTAATCGATTAGAGTTTGGTTGATATTAATTGATGGGAAGTGACGAAAACGATCAAAACACACTGTTTCGCAAAATTATTGATTTTTTTTGCATATCGGGTGAGGTGTTAGGGAGGGAGATGAAAGAAATGAGGGTTATTGTGGCAGCCATTTGTGGCTTCCTTCCACCTTCACCTTAATCTTTTGGAGTGCGCCAATTTGACTGCGAAACTGAAACGTGCATCTTCTGCACGTGCGAAGCCATCCGCGTTGACGGAATTGAGCTTCGTATTACGAAATGGGGGAGTAGGCATGACAATATGGGTTTGCAGAAGAAATGTACACACTTAAAAAAATATGAATGAAAATTATTTGTCCCAAATCAAATTGGTACTCTATGTAAATGAAAATTACTTTTGCTTGCAAGTAGTGAAAAAATATCATACAAAAAACGTTTCTAAAGATAATTTTATATTATAATGGTAAGTTTTGGTGAGATTATCTGAAAGTTCATAGAAAATAGTTTAAATTAGGGTCAGAACAACGTACTTCTGGTAGGTAAATAACGCCAAGAATAAATTTTCATACAAATTTTAGCAATTTAAAATTGCCTTAGTGCCGACTAATCTGATAGAGAATAGTTGGCCTCATACAAACTAATGTCGTATCCAGATGTCGACACCATTCCGCCGTCAACGCGAATATTTTGCAAAATACACAGACACAGAAACAGACACTATACATTGGCAATTTACTTGAGTGTGTGAGCGCCGCATCTGTATTTTAATATACGATATGGTGCACAGAAAAAGTGCACGGACTGATGTCGATGACATGATAAATCATCGTCGCCAATCAAGCTTTCAGAGAGCTGCTATATTTAATCCAAACCCAAAGGTCATTCGTCCTTGATTATATAAAAGCACCTTACGCGAAGCACACCGATTCGAATGCGAATCTGAATCGTGTATTGCGGGAATTCAGAGAAACTCATGATGAGGAGATATGATTGAACTCACAACTGTTCTCTTCTCTTGTGAAAGAGTGCACAACCTCCTATGCATGACACATAACACATAATGAATTCACACCGTATGCTTCTACGAAGCATGGAGCCACACCGGAAATGTGTGCAACATAAAGATTGCGAATCAAGGTGACTTTCCGGACGAAAGGGTTGTCATAATTTTGGGTAAGATAGAATCAAACTGTTCACTCTAATGCATATTTTCAGCTAAGATATTACAATAATAATTCACAATACGGATATCACAGTATACATATGTTGGAATCATATCATATCATATCGGTATACTTACTTCAAAGTGTTGGATGAACTTATCCTAAAGCTACTACTACTACTACTGCTAGTTGCATGCGGTGATGTACAATTCGGGAGCCCGGAAGTATTGTAGCAAACTTCAGACCCTCCGCCACCATGGTTCCGTAAAGGTGGAGGGGCCGGCGGATGCGCTGGCTTATCAGTACGAGGGCTAATCGCAGGTGGAATGTCGGAAACCGACGGCGTGTGTCCACCGGAAGCGGTCACTGCAGCAGCCACCGTGGAGAGTGAACTCGGGGATGATGACACCGACGAAAACGACGAGATACTGGCAGCTGTGGGCGGATGTAGTGGTGGTGGAGGTCCCGCTGGGCAATCGCTAAGCGATACAATGCTTGCAGCGTTCGTTGCAGCTGAGCTGCTCAGACTGTTACCTCCACCTCCCAAACCGGATGCTGAAAAAATTGAATTGGGAGTTTGTTCAGCATGCGTATTGGCTACTGCTTTGTTGTGACTAAGCATTGACGTGTGTTTAAAGCTAGCAGTAGAAGGATCATTATTAGTGTTACCATCACTGCTCGATGCACTCAGGATGCCGAAGAACGAAGATGCACTCACGGCCGACGAGGACGAAGAAAGGGCGCTCATAGAGGACGACGGATAGCGAGGACTCGGCACGAGCTTGCCACTGCCACTGGGGTTGCTGCTAGACTCTGACAGACTGCTGTTGTTAAGGTTATACTGCGCCTGGGACGAAAGCGATGAGGTGAGAATAATACTATCGGATCGTCTTGGTATCTCCGGAGCCATTTGTTGATCAGCCGTGAATGTAAGATTAACTACCGATTGCGAGAAGCTGTGTTGAGGACCGTGATGATAGTGGTGGTGATGATGCTGTTGGTTCGGTTGATGATGTCCCTGGTAATTGTACATCGAACCTTGCGAATGATGCTGATAATGCTGCTGGTGGTGGTGATGATGGTGTTGGTGTGATGCACTAGAGGACGAAGAATGAATATTGACGGGAGCAAATATTGAATAATCAAGCACGGAAGACGACGATGAGTTCGCTGGAGGTGACTGTTCTCCACTGTTGTCATTATTGTTCAAAAGCGAAGTTTTACTGAATGGCAACGTCCCGGGCAGAGAACTGTTGTTACGCCGGGAGGATGGTTTGATGCCAGGTGATTTAAGCGAAATCTCAGGCCACTTCCGAGGCTGGAAATGAGAAAAATCAATAGGAGTTTAGGTCTGCGAGAAACTCATTCGAGAACGTACGAATTTGAGCGGCTGACGACAGTTTTTTGGTTCTATCCGTTTGCTCTCCTCATAGAGATAGTTTTGAATTTCGGTTACGCTCATTCCTTTAAAAGGATCTAAATTTTCTAGAAAATGCTGCAAATTGATGGTGAATAAGTTAACGTGTTAAATGCTTTTTCAAAACAATATGTCTTACCCTAATGCTAGGATCAACTTTTAAGCAGTATGGTTGATTTTGATATTGCTGTATTTCACCAGTAATTTCAGCTACACGCCTTCTCTTAGAGAAGTTTATTAGTTCTGTATTTGGTAAAAAATCTGGATTCCCCTCTTCTATATGTAAAATATTGGTTAAATACATTCCAAAAAATGGCACACAAGGTGGATTTATTGAACGCAGCTTTTCCTGATACTTTTTAAAGTGCGAATTATTCAGCTCTCGGCACTCTGCCAATACTCGCTGGTAGCTCTTGGGAATCTCATCCAATGTCAACTTGAGTCGATGCACGGCGGCACCCTGGAAGGCGGAAACTATGGACAGTACGCCGTTGAAGTTGTTCAAATCCTGCAGCACAATCATCACTTCTATTGCACGCGACGCCATCGCCACCCGTTCCTCGAAGTTCTCCGCCTCGATAATCGACTTCTCGATCCATCGGGTAAACTAGACACACATACGAGTAACTTTGATATTGATCATAATGCAAATCAACTTAAAACAACTTACATTTGTGGTGTGATGCATAATTTTTAATAAGTTAGGACTAGTACTCTCTTTATCTTTTCCGGTCCACACAGACCCGACAAGTTCTGATGGTTTAACCTGTGAGACAGAATTTGTTTTAAGAAACGGACTTCTACTAAAATTGGTTAATTTTTCTTAGTTACAGTTTTGTACATCTCGAACTCTAGCAACGTCAGCTGACGAGCCAGTTCCAGTGGGTGCAGCATCAGCAAATTGAACTCATTCTCACTGTTCAACGGCAAATGATGTTCGATTGCAGGTGGGCTGTGGCCAAAAGCAAACGTAATTTGCCGATGATTATCCTCACTTTCGTTCTGTAAGAAAGCAATAGATTTCATCTATACTTCAGTAGGCTATAATATTACTAATATTTTACCTTCCGCTGGACAATTTTCAACACTGAATCGACCCATTTCCTCATCGATTTGCCACGTACCGTTTCCAAGAATCTGAGCAACTCCTCCAAAAGCTCCGAATCCCGCTCGAAGTCATAAAAATGGTGATCCACCCAGTGTCGGAGGACGTTCAACACCCGGAATTGAACCGGTTGCACGTATTCTTTTTTGTAGCGTTTCCAATCTTCCCGCTGGGAATTTTTATGAAATTTCTCCGTGTCTGTGCTCAGGTCCTTCTCGCTAGCGCTGTCGTACACCAGGCTCGGGTCTGGGATGTCAAAACGCTCAACCAATAACCTGTGTAGCTCCTTGGGGGAGCAGAACGATCGATAGGTGGTTAAAAATGTTCGCACGAACATTGGATCCGCGTAAATGTGGTAGGTTAGCCGCTCGATGAGTTTTGTCAGCGTTGCGCCTTTAATCAGTGGAACTCCCGTTCCCTCTCGCTCCTCCAGGACAATATTGGCGGGCGAATCGGGAACAGCAAATGCATAAATATCCGGACTAGGTAGTTTCAGCGGGTGTTTTTTCTCGATATCTAGTAGAATACTGTCAAGGATACGCTCCAGCATTGACTTTGTGTTCAACATCACCAAATCAGCCATCCAATCATTCTTGTGTTGCGCATTTTTAGCAATAAGTACAACGCTTGTCGGCTCTCTCGGCGATATTTCGAACGCATACTTCAACTCCTCGGTGTCGGCTCGGTCGATGATCTCCACTTTGCGCATGAAGAAACGCTCCTTCAGCCTATAGTCGTAATTATTTCCGGGCACTATTTGCCGACGAGTCTTGCATAACACTAGCAAGCCATCGAACAGAAATACTTTCCGTTCCGTTTGACGTTTACCGGAACTGAGCTTCGCCAGCGTGTCCTCGCGAATGAATTCATTACAACACTGACCCACATCTTTATCCCAATGTTCAACACAGTTCTGTAGGTCACGTGTTTTTTCGATCGCCGATTGGCGTCGCGCTCGACTGTTCACTCTGGCGAAATATTCCCTAAAATTAAGATGTGGTTGAATGATGTTTGTAACATTGATTTCTTCTTATGTAGCCATTCCGTGCCAAACCGGTTTAGTGGTTCTCAGATTTTCGTGAAAATTGGTAGTTTTGTTCCTCGTCGCTAAATATTAGACATTTTTTTTCGCTAGGGTTCCCATTTCTATTCTAGGGTGGTTAAAATAATCAATTTTATCTTTCCATAAATTGAAATATTACACTTTGAAAAAAATCGGATTTTGTTTTCGTAATTATTGAAAGAGCGCCATAGTATTTCATATTTTTTTGAAAGCTGGGTTATTTTTACATCACATATCAAAAAAATCATAGAGGCTTTCCGAAATATAACAAATGATTAATTTTATTCCGAACCTGCCATGTGCATAGTTTTATTTTATTCATTGTGGCTTAATGTTTTTACAACATGACCTGATTTTAATTTTTTCTGTAATTAACTCGGATCACGGCTATTTCTCTCTAATTCCGCGGGCACTCTGCACTCACCATGTCCTGTACCTCTTAGTCTAACCACCATGCTCGTTGCGCTCCTCGTCGTCTCGGTATCAACCGGATTCCCGATGAACACGATTTTTGCAGGATAGTTGTCCGACATTCTTCCAACATATCCTACCCATCGCTTCCTTCCAGCTTTGATCACATTCTGGAAACTGGTTTCTCCGGTGAGTTGTTCATCCTTCGCCTCCACATGCCGTTTCCCTGTACACCGCCGTAGATGGTTCGGTCGTTTGAAGACTCTGAGTGCTCGCAGGTCCTCTTCGAGTTTCGTTTCGCCACTACGTGCGTTTCGTGCCCGTAGAGGACGATCGGTCATATGAGCGTTTTGCACAGGGAACAAGAGGAACATAATCCACCCTATATTCGCACACAGCCTTAATCAGTCTTGTCAGCTTCCCGGGGAAGCCGTTCCATAGTTCTTTTCGTGTTATTGAATCACACGCGGCTTTAAAGTCGATGAATAGATCATGCATTGGAACACTGTACCCACGGCATTTCTGAAGGATTGAAGTCGGCCTGATGATATCCCACGAATCTGTTTCTAAGTGGCGATAGACGACGGAAGCTGATTAGGGAAAGCATTTTGTAGGCGGCATTCAGGACGGTGATTGCACAAAAATTTTCAGTCTATTTTGTCGCCTTTCTTGAAGATAGAGAAAATAAGCCCATCTTTTCACTCCACCTGGAGCTGTTGTTTCCTAAATTCTGACAATTAATCGATGCAGACAATTGACTAACTTTTCCGGGCCTAGTTGATATGTTGTTCTTAAGCTGTTTGATGGCACTCCTAACTTCACCTATCGTTGGAGGTGGTAGATCTTCATTATTTACTGCACGGCATTCAGGGGTTCATCGAAGTGCTGCCTCTAGCTTTCGGTCACGTCACATTCGTTCGTCAGGATACTCCCATCCTTATTCCGACACATTTCTGCTCGTGGCGCGAAGCCTTTTCGGGATGTATTGAGTTTCCATTAGAACTTTCGCGTCTTATAAGAGCTGTGCAGCTGTTCGAGTTCTTCATGCTTCATGCTTTACTGCCTCCGCTTCCGTCTATATCGTTTCGCGTTCTGAGGGGTAGCTTCCTCTCGTGTAACACTTGCTGACACTCATCATCGAACCACTCGTACTGTCGTCCTCTGCTACGCTGTCTATCGCTGTTTTAATCATGCTCCATCAACTTTCAAGAGGAGTTTTGTTAATTTGGTCCTCTTCCGGCAGCGCAGCATCAAGCGAGTAGTTTTCGGCGACATATGCTTGTTTTAGTAAGATTGTACCGTCGCGGGGATCGGCATCGAATGTTGTTCACAACGGAGAGTTTTAGGCGCATCTAACCATCACTAGGTAGTGGGTCCGGATCGATGTTAGCGCTACGAAAGGTTTCGATGTCAGTTATGTCCGAGGAATGCAAACCGTCTATCAGAACATGGTCGATCAGAGATTCAGAGATTCAATACACCTCTAGGTGTATTGGTGAAGAAGGTGCTGTGTACGGCCATATTTGTAGAGGCCACGTCCCGAGTTTCCAATCGTTAGTCCGTTTTCGTCGTCTGGGTCTGTGTCGATTAGTCCGGTTCAGATCTTCTTGTGTATTGTCCGTTGCTTGGTGTTCTAGTGGTGCGGCTTGCAAGACCTGCGACCAACCCTACTATCTCGCATCGTGATACTGCTGTTTTACGTCCAGAGTGCTGGATAAAGACGCTTATAGCGTCAAATATTCGCTCAGAGGAACAATTCCGGATATTTGTTCCTTTTCTTCAAGACTGGCAATGCCCACTGGTCATCTCACCGCACCCTAGACGATATAATTTCCTACCGGAAAGGGAATCGAACCCGAAGCCCCCATCTTGACAAGCGCAACCACTTGACCATGGGGACCACCCATGTGCATAGTTAGAAACCATAAGATTGTCTTATAAACATATTGAATCTAATCAAAATGGATATCGATATGGAGTTTCCCATAGCCCGAGAAAGATGTATTACCTAAATTCAATCTAATTAATTTACGAAATACAAAAGCAATCATGGAAATTGATTCAATTCTCTACTTACGATAGTATAGAATTAAAAATTATGATGAGTGTTGATCTCCAATTTTAACTTTAATCTGAGAACCACTATATCGGTTTGGCATGGAATGACTGTATGTTGACATACTTAGGCAATAGCGAGGAAATACTGTGCAATTCGCACTGCAGCGGTTTCAGCAGACCTTGGACCTGCTCAAAACTTTCCTTGTCCTCCTGCGATGGACTGAGCTGAAGTAAAATTTTAATATAATCTAAATACAACTGTGCATGCCCAATAGGCCCTAAAAGTAGTTTTGGTAGATAGAACTTAACCGCTTCCCTGAAACCGTGACCGGCCGACATCAGCGAGTTTGCCTGAAAAAAAACTCGTATGAACTTTAATCAAAACTTCACCTTTTTCTTTCGTCTATGTATACCTCCGGCCTTGACAACAAGTTTGCTAATGCGTCCTTCGCTTGAACCGAAGTGATATCCTTCGCGTACTTGGCATACACGTCAAACTCTGCCGCCTCTGCTAGTTCTGCATAGAATTATACACATCAGTTAGCAGAATAATTTCTCACCTTGAACTACGATAGATTGTACCTTCAAAACAACTACCGATACATGGCGGAGTTTGCTCCTGTGACATCTCAATCACATCTTCCAACGATCCGAGCAACGTAACTGACACCTCATAGATGTCCATTATGTTCGAAAAGATTGGATCAAGTTCCTAGAATAGTTACAATGAGTCAAATTCACTTAAACCGTTTTGTGTAACCAGTTGAACCTTGCAATCCTTGACAATCTTGATCAGCTCCTCGCGAAATACTCGAATGATCATATGAAGATCACGCTGGTACTGCTTTTCGTCGTGTATGAGTTCCTTTACGACCTCCTCGTAGCTTAGACTGGTTCGCGGAGTCGGCGGCAACGGACTCGGTGCCATTGAGTTCGAATTATCGCCTTGATAGAACATATCCATGAGCACCTGAATGGAGGACGAGATGATCCAATTACATTAGATGAAATTACACACGCATATGTGTGTGTGCTGCTACACGTTTGTTTACTCATCAACCATCGCTCCATAAGTGTAGCACCAAGCATTTCTGTACCACTACGGGTATACACACTTCTGTGCGCGGTTCTGAGGGACAGGGACATACACTGCTGAGCAGATCAATCTCAATTCAGTGATTATCATTTTGAATTTCAAAATTAGTATCAACGACTTTCTAGTAGATTTAAGTGAGAATTGACTATTTAAGATGGAAATGCTCATGTGGATAGTGGTGTAGTAAATAGAAGGGTAACGACTAGATGCACAAATACTCTAATCTGGAATAGATACGGATGAACAGTGCACTCTCTTGCATCTCTTCAATGAGCTTCAATCTTCAGTGAAGTGGACTTATTACCGAGAGCCTTCGAGAATTGAGAAAAGTAACAAGGAGCACTTATCAGTCCGCAGTTAATTCCAGTCTGAGCAATAGAGAACATGCAATGGAGTGAACCATGCGGGCTGAAGAACTCCTGCGTAACAATCATGCGCACATACATAATCAATACAATCAATTCGCCGTAACGCTGAAGAATAGAATAGGATATTTTTTAGTCATACGAGAAGGATATAAAAACGAAGCAAAACCAACCAATAACTGAGGCCAAAGAAGAGGCGAACAAAAACCGTACGGATTTCGCGAGGAAACTGTTGGATCGCAATTTCATCAAGAGCAACTGAAGCTTTTGCATGTTGCAAATAGATCGACCAAAACGATTCGTTTCTACGAAAGACTCACAAGATAAAACTTAGGATAACATATATAATGACGGGATAAAACCAGAAGTACAACGTTAGGTGTCACAAAAACCATAGAAAAACAAAAGAACATCGGAATCTATGTAGTGGTATAGTGAACAGAACACAAAACTTAGGCAAGTTAATTTTATATTTGGTTAAGAGTGAGACAGATCGGAAGAGATGTATAGCGGGACCAAAACCAATTTGGAAGATAACAGTTGAAATGATTGAATCGCCCCGTAAATATGAGCTTTCTTAAATTGATATAGGAAATTAATTTTGAGAAAATCAACTTTACATACCACCTGCGGTTGTTTGATTATTTTGGTTTGATACAAAATAAATTTATTTGTTTGTTTTGTATTTGTTTGTTTATGGGACAGCATGAAAGAACATAAATTACATTTTGCAACGCATGTCAATTTGAAAACAAAATTTATTGATAGTGTCATATATGATTCCAACCAAATGTATGCTAGTGGGTAAGCAAAAAAACGAAAAAATACGGATAACAAAAAGCTCATAGACACACTGGTTTAAGTAGAGGTTCGTATAACGTTAAATGAAAAATTCGGATTGTTGCTTCATTTATATTTCCACGTCAAAATTGAGTCTGCTAAATTCGAGCGGTTTGTAGTTTCAATACTCAGCAAATTCAACAATACTTCCGTATGTGGAAAGAATGAAAAAAATTAGCACTGAATTTTAATAACAGTTGTTTTTTTTCTATATCGATGCAGTACAAAACAGCGGCAATGACAATAAAACACTAGCGCTTATTTCTACCAGACTGTCACTGTCGACAATCCAAGCAAATAAAACAATCTATAGGTTGATATTAATAGTTCTAATCTATCTTGTTTCGTTTTTCCAATGATCGAATTTGACGTGTTTATTTACAATGTCTCGTATTTCCAATGAGAAGGCGTTCTATATGAAGAAGTAAACGAAATAGAAATCGAGGGTATTTCAGTAACATTTCATTGTTAAATTGAAAAAAATGGCTGAAATTGGGATGTAAAAATTAATTATCTAAATTGTTACGGGGAATCCGAAGATACAATTTTCGTTTCCTTTCCTTCATGGGAGACTGTACCAAGTTGGTGACAGTCTAGGATTTTGACAATCCTCGAACGGAGTTCTATGAACTTCCCAGTTCCTTCACTCATTGTAGTTTTGCACATCAGACCCACTTCGAATATTACCGCCGCAATTTTTAGGTGATGGGAAGGTATGTATATACGATATTCCAACGTAATGTGTTTATCGATAACGATCTGGTTTACGTGCTTCCATTTAGCTACAACTCGCAGATTTATGTAAATATATTTCATGATCTGAATCACATGACAACATTTGGCAACCGACGGGTAACTTCCAGGAGGATCTTCCGGATAGACCTTAACACGTGAAACAGGGATAACAGAGGGTGAACGCGGGGACGGTAGTTGAATTAGAACAGAACCATCAGAGGAAGTGAAATCGAGGGTTGAGTGAAAGTATTAGAGGGTGGGAAGAGAATTTTGCGTTTTTTTAAGGTGGCTTGGTAGGGCGAGCTAACACGTCCCCGGAGGAAATGTCTTCCTATGTGGGACGCATTTAAGTGTTTCTGATCTCTTTTTTAAACACAAGGAGGAGTTACTTTTTTCAGTATCAGAGATCTCCATATCAGGAAGTCTTCAACCCTCTGTCATTTTTTATGTGAGACAGTTAAGAATATTTTTATTTTACCTATAGAATTTATATCTACTTAGATAATATTTTATCTATACGTACTGTATCTTCAAAGGCGCACACAGTGCTTATGATATAAGCCATTAACTATTGTTCTCACACTGTGTCAGTGTAGATGTATGGACAACGAAACGAACGTTAAGGTTGATTTAGTTCACTCTAGCTCAAATTCTATTTACCTTATGGATATGCAACTATGTAACGTACTATGTAAATAGATGTCGCCATAGCTCGAAAAAAATTACCCAGTGAGTTAGTTTATGCTCATTCTTGCTGACAAATTTGCTGATTTGGCAATAGATTTGCACTGACTCTCCTATTTACATCATTTTCAAACACCGCAAGTAACTAACAAACCCATGAGAACCTTCTCATTGGAAATAGTTATCAATTAATTCATTGCCACTCTTCATTTTTTTTCTTCAAAAACAATACTCAAACGCGGAAAAGCCAAAAAGGAGGGAAGAAACAATACTTCGAAAAAGGAAACGGAAATCATAATGCACTTAACACATAGGCAAGTATATCTTATTCAATTACAAGGGCGACAAGTTCGCCAATATAACGGGAGCAAATAGGTGAAGGAAAAATGGATATCAAACCTTGTCAGCGCACATGGCGATCTCGATATCCTCTCGGGATATCTCGATGTGGCGGATGTTTTTGACATAGTTGCCAGCTAGTTTAAGTATATCAGCAGAAATATACTCCAACACCGCGACCAGGAACAGCGAGACCGCACTGTCGATTTTATACTGTAGCACCTCCTGTGAACAAAAAGATAAGTGTTTACTGTTAATGTCATGATACGAGTAAAAACGTACTTTTTGCAGTAGGGTATGCACGCGATCCACCGGCATAACCGTTTTCTTTTTCTTGGATTTGTCTATTGTCTCACGGGCCTCGCTTAGGGCCCATTTGTCGATAGGTGTGGGAAAGGTCCGCCATATTCTTTCTTCGACGTCCTGAAAAGCGCGAATGAGGAAAACAATTATTGTTTTCATTTGACGTTATCAGTTAGGGTCACCGATCTTACCAACACTGTGTGCGGAGGCGGTTTTGCACACAGCATAGCTAACAAACGCAGGCATAGGCTCTCCACGTAGAGCAATGCATCCTCGCGGGCTTGCAACGACGGATGCACTTGCTCCAAAACCTGTTGATAAGAAGAGAGAAAAAAACATATAAGATAAAAAATCTAATAACAATATCTGCATATATTGAACATCAACTGACAGTTACTGACTCCTCCTAAAAAATTCAATGCGAGCAGCCACTGCACTATGGTAAGGGTCACATATTATTGAAGCAATTTCTAAAAACGGACGGAATAGGATCACAAACAAAAGTTTCAGCGTGTACCAATTTCTGAATTCCTTACTCAGTTCGCTCACAAATCTCAACTGACGTCGGATTTTGACAATGTTATTCTCGTAGTAGTAGTTGAACGCGAGAACTGTAACAAGACTAAAATCTCGAATTGTTGAACTAGGTTCATCGTTATACTCGAACGATAAAAAGATTATCTTAAGGTGAAAGCTTCAATGAAGTCCATGGTCCATGTTTATACGAAGAGATGTACTATTTCGTTTGACGGAATGTGTTCCGTTATAATCGAATAGCTTTGAATATGCACTCAGCAGCATCAACAACCTAAGACCTTTGGTCGAACGTCGTACGGAAGAAGCCAAGATCTCACATTTATTTGACGAACTGCAAACATTTCGAAAACATCGCTGATGGTAGTCAAGACTCATTGCGCTTAGATTTCACAAGACTGCAAAATCTCTTGGATTGTGTTCGTTAATACGCATTGTGTTGTCAGTGAAGTTGTTGAAACAATTACTCGTTTCTGTACAATTTCTCTGGTAAGCGTTATGAACAGCGTGGCTCAGCGTTTGGCCAAGGTGGCTTCTTCGGAAGACGTATAAGTAGAACGAATGAAACGAAATTATATTGGGGAATGTTAGTAAATTTGTGGGTCATTGCAGACTCATCCATTAACGACAAATATTAGTCTGATCCACAACAACAAATAATAATAACAACAAATATAAAATGATAAACAACAAATCAAGCGTATTACCAAACCGTTTCAAAGCTATTCATCTACATCATATTATTTTAGCTCATTCCGTCAGGCTAATTAAAGTTGGGTTGTGAGTCCAATCGCAGAACTGTTCATTGATTGATCTTCTAATCGACCCCGTTTCATGGGATCCCCCCCCCCTTAGAAAGCATTTGTATGGGAGCTTTTTTTGGGCTTTTTATTGAACCAATAATACTTATTTTTCAACAATTGTGTTAGAGATAATCTCATTAGGTACGTCGGTGAAAGCCGTATTAAAATTCAATTGTTTTATAAAGATGTTGAAAAAATCTCACACTGACTGAATATCACGAAAAACATATAAGAAAAGCAGTCAACAAAATAACCTCTGTACGCTTCATACTGAAATTTATGACTCTGCTCTTCTATCAATTCGTGCTAGTTTTTTTTCTGAACATTTCCACTGATTTATTTCGCTGCTTTGCCATTTCATGTAAAAGATCAGTTCATTTTTAATGAGCGTAAATGTATGGGGCGGATTGGGCATTACCAGCTTGGGGCAGTATGACCAAGTATTTTTTCAACATAACCTGTAAAAACAGCTGCCAAAACTTGTAAACATAGTTGGAAATAGCTAGATGTGAAATCATGGTGCGGAATTATACCATAAAATCCGATCGTGAAAAGTGGTTACAGATCAGCTTGAACGCGGCCATCGAAACAGTGAAGAGTGGTAAGTCAGTGCGACATGCAGCCATAGTGCATTGTGTTCCGCGAGAAACACTTAAACGTTATTTGCATTGTGCAGATCCTTGCAGTTCCAGCTACTCGGATCATCAGGTAATGTTTTTACGACGGAGCAAGAGAACGAGTTTATTGATTATATTCTCGCTATGAACCAACGGTTCTACGGAGTTACGACGAAAGAAATCCGGAAGTTGGCGTATGATTGGGCCGAAAGAAATTATATGTCTCACCCTACCAATAGCCAAAAGCATTTAACTGGAATAGATTAGTTGGCTGGTTTTCGAAAGCGCCACACACAACTCTCACTCCGGACACCAGAAGCAACCTTCGCCGCGAAGGCACAACGATTCAATCGCGTTGCAGTCGGGAAATTCTACGATTTACTGGAGCACGTACAGTAAGGCAATTCAACGTCGATGCGGTGATTCAAGTAACTATCTTTCATCAATAGGAGAAGCAAGTAAACTAAAAATTATTATCTTTATTCAACAGGTGCAGACCAAAAATTTCAAAATCCTAACAACGCGTGGAAAAAGACAGATGGCCACAAATGAACCACAAATTTCTACATAACTCGAAAACTAATCAAGCAAATGGAGTGAAATTTGGCTATATAAATAAAAAGGATCACCGAATGTGTTGATAAGAGCAAAACTCGAGAGAGGAATTGTCTGATTTAGGGCAGTCTTTATTCTATCATATTTTCGGTTTCAAACATTTATTCCATGTAACGGAGAAACATGTTATTTGCAAGTGGTTGGAAAATCTTTGGTAGAAATACTAGAAATTTTATAGTAAAAGGTAATTTTAAAGGGTAGTATAAGCGCTTAGTAAGAAAACGTGGACGGATAACGAAAAATAAATTTCGGGCGGAACGAAGTTTGCCGGGTCAGCTAGTGATCTTACAAAAGTCAACCGTATCATACGTCTGACATTGAATCGAAACCGATTGGCGCTATTCATTTCTTGAAAAAAAACTTTTTTTGGCTAGTTTCAGTTCCAGTTCCAGGTCACTATCCAGCTGAGGTACTCTCGAACTATTGAATATACTGTAGGATAATCGTTTTTTGACGAATCCAAAATAGCAAATGAACTTGAGTCTATGGTTACAATCTTATAATAAAGGAGATTCCGAATTTCTCTAGAAATACCTCCATAGGCATCAAAAATGTTTCCACACATTCAATATCTTTGATTTCCCATTCATGTTTGCCTGGAACAGAGCCTCCAGTCAGTCATAATTCTTCGTAAAATATACCTGTTTAGAAGGAGCAGAATTTGACAGGGAAATTCATCAAAATACTAACAAAAATAGGAGTTCTGAATAAGTGCAGCTACAGTGCAGTGCAGCGCGTTGTACAGTTCTACGAACAGTACAGAATTCTCCGAAAAAAGTATACGCTACAACATTTCAAAAGCGGAAATGCTCCGGTTTCAACTGTTTGCCATATCCTAAGATCCCCAACATCGCCAAAAAAACGCTACCGTTCCTGAACACCCATTCAATTCCATTTATATCCAAAAACCTCAACCCGACAAATATGCATCAGTGTCGCCCAATCGAAGATTTCTTCGGGATTTTGGGCTCCTTGGTATAGAAAAATAACTGGAGAGTCACGAATTACAAACAGTTGATTGGTAGACTCTGGAGATGCATTTGCAAAATTGACATGAAGGCCGTACGACGCCTCTGTTCCGACATCAAACGGAAGCTTCGCCGAACAGCAGATTACGGCCCGTTTGCAAATGTTCACCATTGTTTTCAACAATGGACAATGTATATTAAATTCAATGAATCAGATCGTCAAGTATGTTTGTCTTTTTTAACAACTTGAGAAAGATGTTCCAAAATTTAAGTTGCCACCTGTTATGTGTTTGTGTTTTCAATAGTGTATGAAGTGTTTTGTGTTTCTTGTTACTGTTCTTGGATGGTACTAACGTTCCCAGTGGAACTTTTGCCTTCTCAATGTAGATATTACTTGCGTAATTTTTATTAGTAGTACTTAGTTGAGATTTCTATGCCGGATGACACGCCTTGAATGTATTCTGGAGTGGCAAGCTCTAGAATACGCGTGACCACAGTGCAAGTCGAAGGAAATTTCTTTGACGAAAAATTCCCCCAACCCGAACGGGAATCGATCCAGAACCCCCGGCATGATAATGTGGGACACTAACCAGTCGGCCACGGGAGCACTTGTTCTTGTTATTGTTTTATTCACTAAAGGTGTAGGCGCTCCCGTGGCCGAGTGGTTAGCGTCACACCTAACATGCCGGGGGTTCGGGTTCGATTCTCGTTCTGGTCGGGGGAATTTTTCGCCGAAGGAATTTACACCAGCTTGCACTGTGGTCACGCGTATTCTAGAGCTTGCTACTCAGAATGCATTCAAGGTGTGTTATTTGGCATAGAAATCTCAACTAAGTACTAATAAAAACAACGCAAGTAATATTCTACGTTGAGACGGCGAAGTTCTTCTAGGAACGTTAGTGCCATTTAAGAAGAAGAAGGTCCAGCTAAAGCATTTTTCTCGCTGAATCGTAGACTAATGGCACGGTTGGATTTTATGGGATTATTGTCAGCGGAGTTCTGGATATTCAATTCTTGGATTTCTAATTGTAATTTTCAATTAATTTATTTAGTATCACATAATTTTAATAACCCATCCCCTCAACAGGAACCACTTGCGCTAAGTTATAGTTTCTACCTGCGTCAGTAATATCAGCTGAGTGTATTCTATGGTATATCTTCCCTACGAACACTTTTCCTAAACTCCCGAGGAATTTACGAGGTCGTAGAGTTCCCCGCATCTCTCTCAAGTAAACGTCGTAGTAACTTTCCTTCCCTTCCTTCGCAGTTACAAGGACTTCAATCTAGTATCTGCTTAGTAACGGATGAAGGAAAGTTTTTTTACTAAACAGTTCTGAATTCGTACCGCTCACGATATTGTGCAACTTATACGAAGCCAATGCTAATCCCATCCAAATTTCAATCTTCATTATGGATGCAGCAATCCTTGCTACGTTAGACTATATAGGGGTAGTGGGGGCAAATTGGTCATGGGGGGCAAAGTGGGAACCTGCTTGTTTGGTAGTAGAACTATTGACTATATTTGGTAGTAGAACTATTGACTTCGAGTTCGAGTTTGTAGTTTTGATTTGTGCGGCTTAATAAAAACGAAGTATAAAGCAGGTGAGATTTCTTAAAACATGTCCGGAAGATTTGTACTCTCAATAATATAATTGTTATAAATTGTTGAATGCAGATAACCTTCCGCTAGAGGAATCCGGCTGTTCTAAATTACAGATTGCCGGCTATCATACTATCGGACATGCAATCAGTGTGTCCGCTCTATTCGCTATGGACCAGTCAGCTGTTGGCATTGAGAAAATTCCTGCTCTGCAACAGCCGTCCTGTAGCAGCAGATGACCCTATTGTGTCAAATTTTGCAGCAAGGTTTTGTCGCAATTACGAGTTCAGCAACCGGAACCAACATGTTACTGTGAAAATCTACATAAGTGCAGATGAACAATGACAACAAGATACAGCAAACGAGGAAGAGCCAGAATGGGTTTCGGCAGGACCTACCTCTCGCCTGGACACAATCAAACTTTGTGGATTCGATGAAGATAAGGCGTTGATTGAGGTATCTTTCGATTAGTCGACATGCTAGCACACAATCAAGTCAACAGTAATATGATTGCTCAGCAACAATTTTTAATGCAAATTTGCAGCACAAAAACTAACAGACCGATATTTTGCGCCGATTGCTCATGAAAAACAACGTTGAGAATGCAACTGATCCACCACAAATGCAACAACAGCAACAATCAACCCAACAGCCGCACTCTCCATCCCAACGTGAGCTTCAGTTCCATACCCAATCCATAATGCAGAACGCTTTGCTCCGTAGAAAAACTGCAGGAGCAACGCAAGGTGCTTTGTGATCAGAACAGTCGAATTGCTGCCGCTGTGATTAACAACGGTGAACCAAATGCAGCCGTGCAGCAATTCGTACAATCGATTTGTCTAAACATTCAGCGAAGTCTTTTGGTTCTTAGTCAAACTGCTAACCGGCCGGTGACAAATATCCTAATGGTACATATTTCTCTGCAAAGCCGTCTGCAGGAGCAACTATTCTCTGTCACGCAAAAATTGTGTCAACAGAAACGTGGTGGTCCCATGAGTACTAGAAGTTCTTAGAAAGCATCGAATTCTACAGATCACTTCTTACATGTTACGATAGAACTGGATTCTTACAATGCATTTACCAGTGCAGAAATTGTTATCTCTTGCAACATTCAAATTTAATGTTGTTTTGTACTATATATTACCTTTCCTCATGATCATATTTCATATGTTGTGGTTGTTCTTTTTCTTTTATTACTATTTATAATAACGTGCTTCGTTTCATCATTGTAATATTTTTTTGGGCAAGCGAAATCTTGATACAAATTCTAACTGCCTGATTTATGTTTTGCAAAATTGCATCAATTGATTCGTCGTTAGGTTCTTCCATCAAGTTTATTAGTATAAGACGATTGTAAATTATAGGAACGAATGTTCGTTCTTTTCTCTTTATTATTTTTTTTAGACTGCAATCGCTAAATATTTTCTGGAAAAGCCGTTGTTTAACCTCACCAGCAAGCGTCAGCATCTCATATATTGCCTAAAAACTGTTTCAATTATTCTCATGTGAAACTTTTACCCCTAGCTTTGCTCGAGTCTCGTGTTCAAGTATCTAGAAACAGCGGCAGCCAAAAAGGAGAAATCGACTACTACTACTACTACGGAGGTCGGCGCTCTCGTCGAAAAATTCCTCCGGAAGGCTGTTGGATGGTACCCAGAGCCAACGAGGTCACTTCGATTCTGGATACAGCACAAGCGATGGAAGTTTCGATTGTAAGCGTTGGTCCCAGGAGGATCCGCACGATAGTATTGGTCCCTATTCGCCCAAATGGTCGCCCATTCCAATGCATACAGGCTTCAGTGGGAAACCACCACCAACTTCAGTTGCACCAACAGCAGCAAGAGCTACAGCTGGTCGTTCTAATGTAGGTTCGCTTGGGGAGCACGCACCCCGCTGCAGGATCAGCACGAACGAAAGAAGCAGTCGAATAAGTAATATGATCGCATTCGGAAGAGTTCGAAGTCAACTAACCTATTCGTTCATTCATAGGGCCGACATTTCTCCAGAAGGTGATTTGACACTTGGTAGTGTCCGATGGAAAGATGTGAACGTTAGGAAATATCCAACCTTATAGGTATACCACTACATTTCATTCAAATTGTATAAAAAACTGTTACTCTGAGGAATCCAAGTGATTGCATTAATCTAGTTTATCCTTGGTTTTACAATATAATCCAACAAGTTATTGAAATGGTTACATTCAAGTCGCAAATCCTTATCATCAGTCCACTCATACAATCGTTCGGTTGAATTGATGCTAGCCAATACACGGCCATTGAACTTAATGAAAGAATAGCACGCGCTCTTGATTCCCTTCTCGCTAACTTGAGTGAGCGCTCTATCCGCGTAGTGATAGATGATAATCCTTCCTACTTTGTGTTCCGGTTCCGCTTGATACACCAGTGCTGTGACGACGATGCATTCGAGTCGTTACCCAACTTCTCCGAAATCAATGACATAGTATACTCCGTTTGCATGAATTGATGTGCAATTTGAACTTCTTGACCAAACTCGGCACTGCTGGCTCCTGGCTTGAGCAGTACCATGTTGCTCGAGTAAGTTACATTTGTCGTCTGAGCTGACGCGCTCTGTCTCGAAGGATTCAGACCACTCGAGTCCTGAAGTTGCATTCGCACCGTTATAACATCGAATGCTTGAGAAACTTCCTGATATGCGGTATGACGTGGCGACTCACCCTGTTACCGTTCGAATGCGCAACTTTAAATCTCATCAATTGTACCAAGAATAACCGAATTTTTGATTGCAAGAGCCAAACTGTCCTGATACGCTTCGGCATTAAGTGAGCACGTACGATTTATTTCCTTCAGGTTGACATTCGAGAAAACTAGCTTGTGGTTAGAGCTGTAAATAACATTTGGGCGATCCGAACATGTAAATACCGGTACGTTTTCAGAATTGTCGGCTGGGTTCCAATCGTTACTTTTTTGGTGTGTTGGTCTGTATTTTTCTTCATGACGAAGTAAAACATATAACCGTCTCCGAGGACACACAATAATTAAGGGCAACCAGTTCCGAACGGCTGGAGCTTTCGTCCAAGGGAGAGATGTTCAGACATGTTACATCATAATCTAGTGTGGCAGTGTTAAGGGAAAATAATGTTATTATTGTGAACACGGGCAATTGGTCGTTCCATACCTTTTGTGCACCAACTTGCCTGCTTCAATCGTCATCGTGGTATACTACCGATTCTTATCCAATAACAATTAGTCCCCCAAGTGGAGTTGACATCGGGATCAACATCGTTGCTTCTGTCTCAACGTTATACTGTTTCCAGGCGATTTTAAGAAAGTTCTATCCTTCAAATTTATTTCGTGAGTTTTGATGTGTCGTCCCTTCAGATCTTGGTGAATAGCACAATAAGTCGCGACACATTTGCGTGCATTTGCGTTAATTTAAAAAACACCTTATGTTTCACTTGAAAACTTGAAGACTGCGAATTTCAAATCAAAACAGAACAGAAGTGTAAACAAGAAAAATATCTGCCGTCGATAAAACAGTTTACCAAAATAAAATCTAGTACACAGAAATACGGCCGTAAATGAGGATAGCTTTTTCTTTGACGACGTATCGTATCCGACGAATCAATATACGGATACGGCCGTAAATGAGAATAAGGGTGAATATTACAGGTCGGACTCGATTATATATAGTCGACCATTTTTTTCAACAATTATTTTAAAATCTATACATAATTGAATCTCAAGAAAACAATTTTTTCTTTAATGTATGAATGTCGAACATTAATAGAAAAATAGCTTTTTGTGATTCGATTATATATTGGATTCGAAAAATCAAGTTGAAAGTGAAATTGCGATTATATATAATCGAGTCCGACCTGTACATATACGAATGTTTTTGTTTTGTTTTTCATCCATGCAAATTCAAACATCTATTTTGATAGTTTCTAATTTACATGTATTAAATTTAGTAAACTGTTACACTTCGGGTATCAACAATCCAGCTTGCACCGAAGCCGGTGAGCATGAACCCTCCCAATATATTGAATCCTTGTTGTTTATCAGAGGAGCGGGTTTGGTTTCGAAAATAAGATACACCAAAACTCGTATGCATAATAGAAAATAATAAGCCAATTTGAATTGTGTTCGAAGCGATGAATCATAAGAATGCTCTTGTTCTTGTAGCTCATTAGTCTGTCGGCTTCCAGTTGTCTGTGTCATTAGCGATGGGATGATACGGCGAAGGAGACAACGAAATGAAGGCAAGGGTGAGTCTGTTTTCGCACAAATCAATACGGAAAGAAGTTCTAAGCACTTATGTGATCGGTTGCTTGCATTGACGTTGGGATGTATAACGCAATAAGCAATACTTCAGGAGTCCCGCAATCTTACCTTTCTCAGGGATGTTATGAATACACCTTTCCATTTGGCTGCATTCTCCACTTTTTCAAAGTCGTAATCTGTCGCATCCGTGATCGATACGTGCTGACCGCCAGTGAACATATTACAGATAGCAGATTCTGCTCCTGTTTGCAGCTTTTTTCTTCCTTTAGGCGGACGAGGAGCTGCTCTTTAAAACAAAACAGTCGTCTTAGTCGTCGTCGCTAGCGCTGATGGTGATGGGCAGCAAGAGCGAAAATAAGCAAAAAACACAAACACATCCGACGACGACCAGCAGAAGAAAGGGACAATGGAGGGTGCCTCCAATTTTCCATCACTTCACAGCTAGGAAAAAAACACTATCCTCTAGCTAGTGGGAATCAGGATCTTCATTTTTCACAAGCACTGCATTCCCTTATGCTGCTACTTTCAGAACAAAAGTGTTCGATCGCTTCGGGTCTTAAGTAAAATAATAATCACACTCTTAGTATGCAATGGATGCCTTTTTCTTAATTCCTCCTAAAACATAAATTTTTCGCCTTCTTCTTCTGCGCACTCTGTTCTGCCTAGCTCTGCTGCGATACAAGATTCGAGATGGATGACGGATTTTCGACCAACAAAAGGAACACTCGTTTCTCACTTTTCATGTGAATTCCGGCACTGAATTTGCGTTCCCGAAATGCACTGGCACTATTTCGTCCGAAATGGCAGCCGTTATTCGCGAAAATTACACAAACATTTCACTTCTAAACTATACAGCATTCATTGTACACCGAACGAAATTCTCTTCCATCTTTTATTTTTTTCTGCTACTGCCTATGCTCCCTTCTGATGTCTACTACCACTACTGTTTGGAGAAACAATTTCTCACTCTCCTTCTCTCTTGCTCTCGCGTTCAGCTGTGTATATTTGATATATGGATCGAAGGTGGCAAATGTTTCTGGTTTTGTTTGTGTGTATGCAAAATTATATTTTTATTATGTTGGAATTCAGATAGAATAACTTTCAATCTCTTTTGCAACCAGAACATTCATATGTATTTTCAATCGAAACACCTGGGATTTTTTTTCTAGATCTACGCAATATATTCTGAATATATATTATTGAGCACACAATTTTATTTTTTACGTCTGAGTGTTAGAAATTGTGGCAAATATTTCTACAGGTGCTCATACCGTTTTGTCTCAAATTCCGAACACTTAAGCTTTTTCGGCCATTAAACAGTGTCTCATTACTAAAAATGATTCTTTTTTGCAAAATTAATGTGGTTTTTGGATACAATACAGTTTTTTCATTCATTTGGCTAACGATCATCTGATTCGTCCGTAACGTAAAATTTATTTACAAATTCGTATTCATGGTGAAAAACTACAAATATGTTTGATTACTTTTTTCTCAAATTCCGAACACCCAAAATGCTATTTGAAAAAAAAAACATTACTTTTGAGCTACTAGGCCGATTCAGATGAACGATATTTATTATTAGCTTTTCTTCTTTGGGAAAATATAACACTCTCGAAAATTTAAATATTGTGCTTCGAAACTTGATTCAAATTCCGAATTTGCTAACGCAAACATTTTATCGCTGGTTTTGACAATCGCTTTTTTGCAAATGCTTAGTATTTTAAGTTATGTACAGTATCGACACCTGTGAATGATGTTAAAATGAAGCCACAAAGAATGTCAGGGTATTTATTATTCAATTATTGAAAATATTAAAGTTCATAGTTCATACATGTGTTAAGTAATCAAACACCATGAAGTATAAATTTTCGTTCAAGCTTTTGTAATTTTACACTGCACTTGGTCCTTCTGATCTGATAGAGTAATTTACCTCTCAAGTACTAATATCGCCGCCAACCATCATCACTGTACATTTGTCATCGCAAATATAAAAAATCAGACTACATAATGCATACCAACAAACCGTCTCATTCGTGAACCCGAAAACGTTTTTCTATTACAAAGTCAGTTTGGAACTAACCCAGTTCAAAAACGAATTCGCTATTAAGGGGGTATTCTAGTGTAGAGACACGAATTTCGGACGTTTTTTCGAGCTCCGTAAAAATAAAACAAAGAATATTTTTACTATCTATTATATTGGGTTGGGAAAAAAGAAATGTCGTATATTGTCAATATATGACAACACCTAAACATATCTTTTGTTGTACTTATCGCATCGAGTCATACTTCACGGATATTTGAAGACGACAATCTGTACTACAAGTGCCGTTTTGACAGTGTTGTGATTGTCCTTTTCAGTCTCAAGTTATAGCGCGTCTAAGATGGAGTCCACTAAGCAAGAAATTCACCATATTTTACGTTTTTACTACCTGCGAGGTAAAACTGCAACGAAGGCGGCCGAAAAAAATCGTGTAGTTTATGGACCCGATACTGTAACGATTCGCACAGCACAGCGTTGGTTTGATCGATTTCATTCTGGTGTAGTAGCTGTCGAAGATACACCCTGTACTGGTAGGCCAATCGTCTTGGAAACCGATAAAATCGTTGAAATCATCCAAGTAGAACGGCATGTGAGCACTCGCTCGATTGGCCAGGAACTGGGTATAGACCATAAAACCGTTTGGAATCATTTGCAGAAGATTGGATTCCAAAAAAAGCTGGATGTATGGGTGCCACACGAGTTGACGCAAAAAAAATCTTTTAGACCGAATCAACGCCTGCGATGCAATGCTGAAACGGAACGAACTCGACCCTTTTTTGAAGAAGATGGTGACTGGTGATGAAAAGTGAATCACGTACGACAACCTAAAGCGAAAAAAGTAGTAGTCAAAGCGCGGTGAGCTGGCCCAAACCATCGCCAAGCCCGGATTGACGGCCAAGAAGGTTTTGCTGTGTGTTTGGTGGAATTGGAAGGGAATCATCCACTATGAGCTGCTCAACTATGGCCAGACCCTCAACTCGGTTCTCTACTGTGAGCAGCTTGACCGTTTGAAACAGGCGATTGACCAGAAGTGGCCAGAAATGATCAATAGGAATGGTGTTGTTTTCCACCAGGACAACGCTCGGCCTCACACATCTTTGATGACCCGCCAGAAGCTACGGGAGCTCTTGGTGATACTAAGTTGGCCCCAAAAGAGGCTTGCGAAAACTGGCTGTCTTAGTTTTTGGCAAATAAGGAGGGGAGGGGGGTGTTATAAGGGGGGGATAATGAAGTTGCCTTCTAAATGACAACAAGTTTGCGAACAAAACGGCGCATATTTAACTCGAATTGGATAATTTTAAGTATATTGAATAAAGCGTCAAATTTCGATCAGAAATACGACATTTCTTTTTCCCCAACCCAATATCATTATTTGTTCATCTATCTTTTAATAATGAAACAAAAATTGAACGGAGAAAAAACATTCATAACTAGAATAGTTAAGAGCTGATGAAGTGATAGGTTTAAAAAAAAAAATTGTGCCATGGCGTACACGATTCCAGCCCTGGTTTTCTGAAACAAAGAAATCGAACAGATTCTGAATCAGTAAAGATGCCGCTATCGCATGAACCTCGGACAAGTCAAAAACATCTTTTTTGACGAAATGGTGGCCGTTTGAAAAACAAAATGCAGTTTAAAACGTTTTTTCTTAGGTTTCTCGATTTTTTAAAAATTGTAAAATTTAGAAAATATTATTTTTCATGCGATAGAGAGATGTCTGCAGATTGTACCCATATAAATTTGACATGAATCGTTTCAGTAGAACTTGAGTTACTAGGTTGAATACCGCATCACTAAAATGGCTCTAACTCGATATATAATAGGATTTTCGATAAGTCCTTTCTAGGGCATATTCTTGTACGCCCAAACTACAGAAATATGAAGGATTTTTTTTTATTATTTTTTTCAAATTTCTAGACTAGAATACTCCTTTAATCGAAAAAATCGGATTTCAACTCGCACCTAGTACACTGATCTTTGATATTGCGAATTTTCGTGAAAATGTAATTTACAGACATTTATAATTTACAGACATTACAAATTCTGGCATTTCTATTGACGAGGAATCCCCAAAACGTCAACAACTGTTGATGATGTAAACAATCAGGCTGTCACTTTTACTTTCCTTTATCGGCGGTGCGGGAAATAAAATTCCGAAGATGTTCTCGAACAGTTTTCTCCGTTTAGTTTCGCAACAAATTCCAGGGATCCGTCTGTTGTCAACAGTATCGGCGGAAGCACCAGCAAGCAACAGATATGCTCGACCGTTGAACAAAATGTGTGGATGGCAAATCCAGTCCTATGGCAGCCTGGACGAAGTAGAGCACAGCGATGGCCTGAAGATGCCGGTTCTTACATCTCCACATCAACTGCTGGTCAAAGTGACGGCTACCTCGGTTAATCCGATTGATGTAGCCATGATAAGTAAGTAATAAATTTCATTATTTTCAGGATTCATCGAAGTGATCGGTGCATAGCAACACATTTCGTTGTAATTTTGTT
Organism: Toxorhynchites rutilus septentrionalis; assembly: GCF_029784135.1. Lineage (NCBI taxonomy): Eukaryota > Metazoa > Arthropoda > Insecta > Diptera > Culicidae > Toxorhynchites > Toxorhynchites rutilus. Next base: position 131,031,939 of record NC_073746.1, read on the forward strand.
GTGCTGCATTTCAACAAAAATGGCGTTGGGATGCTCAAAATATTTTCAATAGCATCTTCTATACCTGAAATTAGGGTAGGGGGAAATCAGGGTAAAACCGACACTCTAAGAATATCTACATATTTCCATGATCTATCATGTGTCTTCGACCACAAATCGTTACAGAACCTCTCATCAACTGTTCATGAACCATTCCCCAGTATATCTTGATCATTTTTTGATTCGTACTAGAATTTTGATAGAATACAAAAATTGATGTTTCCAGGTGAAATAAATGGGAGTGAGGGTGAAATCGACACCCTGTCGGGTAAAACCGACACATTTGAAAAATGAAAACTTGTTACAATAGTTTCAAAGTATTAAGAGATTATCTATATACTATGTGACCACTTCAAGATCCCAGCTTAGGTGAGCATCTACGTGAAATGTGCCGATGGGCGTTGAACAAAGGGATACCATGAGCTCTGCCAGGCTTTTTTGTTGACATGTCCGATTCACCGTTGGTTTTGGCTCTTTTATTATTGCAGCTCTACTGTTTTGTCTTTCGAATATAAACACGAGGCATCTACAAAAAGGAAGAACGCATTTCCTGTCTATGAAACACAAACCATATATCGGTCTTACCCTGACTGAAGGTGTCGGTGTTACAGCGAATGCACTCAAAATTTCAAAACAATGTTTCCAAGAATTGATAAGCAACAAGAGCACATGCCGTCTCATAAACTACATTGAACAATGATCTACGATGAATTCAGCTCATAAAAGTATCGAATTTTCCACAATTTTTCGACTTAAACACTTAAAAGCCACTAGCGAAAGGTACCTCGAAACGTAAGAAATTTCAAGTGTGTACAGGGGACATCGGAAATGTTTCAAAAAATTGCTTCTAACTGAAAAAATCAGGGGGTGTCGATTTTACCCACAGTGTCGGTTTTCCCTGATTTCCCTAAGGTAAATGATGTTGGTTTGTCTTCAGGGTGTTTTCACGCAACTAGTAAATACAACTCGATTTTTCTTCATGAAAGTAACATATGTATAATCAAGACGAGTTTGAGTCTCTAGTTGCTAATAATACCATAAAGGGTTCAAATTATCCAAATTTTTATGTTTTTTGACGATTTTCTTCAAAAAGAAATTATAATCATGGTTTTTTTATCTCTGATTATGGTTTGTCCGAAAAATGTCTGAATACGTACCAAATAATCATCTGGTGGTTGATCAAAAGTTAGCTCAAATGAGAGGTGCATGTGAATCCGTAAAAGTCTCCTATAAAACAACTGTAAATAATGAAGACAATTTTATTTATATGTTTTGAAACATTTGAATACCTGATTTGTCACTGGTGTGCTGAACTAGAGCATTCAAAAAAGTGGACAAACCAAGATCATATTTTCGACTGGACAAACCAACATCATTATCTCATGCAATTTTTTTTAGATAACAGTTTTCCTCAAATGGTACATAATTCCTTTTGTGAAAAAGATTTATAACTTCATTTTGGTTCCCAGAATATATCGCCGCAGAAAACGACTGCAACAGAAACAACCACTCAGAAAAAGTGTAGTAGGCTAAAAATATTGCTGCGCGGTATTGTATATGGGTCACTAGCCCTTTCATACCGTTCGCAAACGATTTGCATATCTCTATCATAGAGGCTAACGTCCGAATTGTATGCAAACATGTGTTTGTTGCTCTTTCTCCACAATGCGAGCAGCGAGGATAAACTGAAAAAAAGCCTACATTATTCTTCAAATTGTTTACTTATTTTAATACCCTCTCTGTTCGGGATCATTTTTGCTGAATTGTTGAACAAATTTGCTATCTAATGGTATATAGTATATCATATATCGTAATAACAATTTTGCGTAATGTGAATTTTTTTTTTATTAATTCGTTTATTTTTACAGGCTCAGTTACTTAAGTTTAAAGGAGCCGAATTCTTAAATATAATTTTAAAACTATATATATATATAAACAATTTTCTTACATCTATGGTTAGTAAGGTGGAAAACCGTTGTGCTCCCTTGGCCGAGTGGTTAGCGTCATAACTAACATGCCGGGTGTTCGGGTTCGATTCCCGTTCTGGTCGGGGGAATTTTTCGTCAAAGAAATTTCCTCCGACTTGCACTGTGATCACGCGTATTCTAGAACTTGCCACTCAGAATGCATTCAAGGCGTGTTATTTGGCATAGAAATCTCAACTAAGTACTAATAAAAATGACGCAAGTAATACTACGTTGAGATGGCGAAGTTCCTCTAGGAACGTTAGTGCCATTGAAGAAGAAGAAGAAGGTGGAAAACCGATTACTCGCGGTGTACTCGAGTTTAGAAGGGTGACATATTTTTAGGAGAAGGATGGGATATAAGGAAATTATAACAATGTTGATGAGCAATCAATTCTTAAATCTATTCGTATATCTATAGTTTATTTACATTTCAACTTATTCTACTATTTATAGCAAGGGGACGAATTACCCGCAAAGGAAGGAAAGGAGGGTATAAGGATGTAGGGACAATCACACACGAAGATCTATAGCTTTAAGGAAAACATATATATGGGACATGTAATCAAGGTCTAACCGAGCCAACACATCTCTCACCGGCACATTGGGCTGTCTTCCTCGGGCCCGAAGGGAGTTTTCTAAACTCGATCTGGCGACCAGATACACCTCGCACGACCAAACAACGTGCTCGATGTCGTGATAATCTTGGCCACAAACGCAGAGATTGCTGCTGGCAAGATTGAAACGGAAGAGTAGTGCATCTAACGAACAGTGATTGGACATGAGTCGGAAGAAGGTACGAATAAAGTCCCGACTCAAGTCCAGACTTTTGAACCACGGTTTGAGGCTAACCTTAGGGATAATCGAGTGAAACCACCGGCCCAATTCAGCTTCATTCCATGGTATTTTTGCGAACTAAAGAATGAAATTCATTGAAGGCGATTTGACGCTGATATATATCGCCTTCAATTGCACCTACCTTTGCCAATGAGTCAGCCCTCTCATTACCCGGAATTGAGCAATGTGAAGGGACCCAGAAAAAAGTAATGACATAACAGCGTCTGAACGGATAGCTTCGACAGAGCTAAGACTATCCGTTACAATGTAATAGTGTTCAACAGGTAGTGAGGCGACGCTGTCCAGCGCCCAGTATATCGCTGCCAATTCAGCAATATATACCGAGCAAGGATTCTGAAGACTGTGTGAGGTGCTAAAAAATACGTTGAACACTCCAAATCCCGTGGACTCATTCATAGAGGACCCATCAGTAAAGTATATATTATCACAATTGATACGCCCATACTTTGCATTGAAGATTGTAGGAACGAACCCCAATCTAAGATAATCTGGATTTTCATGGATTTTCTCCTTCATGAACAGATCGAAATGTACAGAGGAATTGATGTAGTCAGGAAAACAAACACGGTTGGGAATATACGAAGAAGGAACAACCTGCATAGAGGCAGAGCTGCATTTTTTCATCAATGTCACTGACAACTGACGAGCCACGTTAGTCGCATCCTACTGACAAAAATGTTGGTCAAATGGTGACTGACGGAGTACGATGCAACAATTTGCTTGTTACTGAGCTTCGTCAATACGTTTTGACCGACCAAGTAGGCGGTAAAATTGTCAGCATCGAATTGATGATTGTCGGAGACTGTATTTTATTCTCATCGAGCAAAGGTTCGATTTTCGTTCCGGTTGTTGTTGCCGGTATTTACTGAAGTAAATACTATGTCGAACACGCGATAACGTGTAAGAATGGTATTCAGGTAGCCCAACGTAAACAAATGTACCCTGGTAAACGTGTAAACTTCCATTACATCAAGTGGCATAGTATTTCCCGTCTTGACGATCATATGGCACTGACTTGCAACATGCATTGGTCGTCAACACACTCTGACAAACTATTTAGTATCGAAGAGTGAGGAATTTGTTTTGTCGGTTTATATTTTGTTGCACGTCGTTTGGTGGTAATGTTGCAATGGTCGTCATAGTAGCCCAAATACATGCAGTGACAATGACAAATTGCAGCTCTGCATAGAGGTGAATTCATGATATGAACTCATGAATCCAGAATGAAAATTTAGCTCGATCAATTGCTCAAAATTTCCGATCACCAATGGATTCATAACCTTACACCGGATGAGGAACCGAAGAGATAATAAATTGAAGCGATCTTTTAGTGGGAGTACGCCTGCCAAAACCTCGAGACTCATGGTATGCGTTGAGGGCATACATCCCAACGCAATACGGAGACAAAGATACTGAATTCGCTCGAGTTTAATGAGGTGTGTTTTGGCAGCTGATTGAAAACAGAAACTGCCATACTCCATCACTGAGAAAATAGTTGTTCGATACAACATTATAAGATCTTCTGGGTGGGCTCGCCACCAGGTGCCGGTAATTGTACGGAGAAAGTTTATTCTTTGTTGGCATTTTTTACTCAGATACCTAATATGGGCCCCCCAAGTACATTTGGAGTCGAACCAGACCCCAAGATACTTGAATGACATAGCATGAGTGATCGGTTTACCCAAAAGTTGAAGCTTTGGTGTTGCTGGTCTATGCTTCCTAGAAAAAACCACCATCTCTGTTTTCTCCGTGGAGAATTCGATCCCTAGCCCAATGGCCCAGGTTGAAAAATTGTTCAAAGTATCTTGTAAGGGTCCTTGCAGGTCGGATTCGTTTGATCCTACGACAGACACCACTCCATCATCTGCAAGTTGTCTTAGGCTGCAATTTTGTGTAAGGCAATTGTCGATGTCGCTTACATAGAAGTTGTACAAAAGGGGGCTTAAACATGAGCCCTGGGGGAGGCCCATGTAAGAGACCCGACTTACTGCCGAATCTCCGTGAGAAAAGTTCAAATGTTTCTCACAAAGCAAGTTATATAACATATTATTCAATAGAGGCGGCAGACCCCGAGAGTGTAATTTGTCTGACAAAACCTCTATTGAAACAGAATCAAAGGCCCCCTTTATGTCCAAGAATACTGAAGCCATTTGTTTTTTTTCCGCGTAAGCCATTTGAATTTCTGAAGAAAGCAACGCAAGACATTCATTCGTCCCCTTGCCCCTGCGGAACCCATATTGTGTATCTGAGAGTAGGCCATTCGTTTCAACCCATCGATCAAGGCGAAACAAGATCATTTTCTCCAACAATTTCCGTATACAAGACAGCATTGCTATTGGGCGGTACGAATTGAAGTCGGACGCGGGTTTTCCGGGCTTTTGAATAGCTATAACTCGTACTTGCCCCAATCATCTGGAACAATATTATGCTCCAGAAACCGATTGAATAAATTCAACAAGCGATGTTTCGCCACATCAGGGAGATTTTTCAGCAAGTTGAACTTAATTCTATCCGATCCCGGAGCAGAATTATTACATGAAAGGAGAGCAAGAGAGAATTCTACCATCGAAAACTCAGAATCAAGATCGCACCTATCTTGTGGTATATCTCGAACAACTTTTGCACGGGAGCGGAATCGGGACAAACCTTTCGTGCAAAATTAAAAATCCAACGATGTGAATAATTCTTTCATTCGTTGAAGAGTGATTTCTCATGTTTCGAGCCACTTTCCATAATTTTTTCATTGACGTTTCTCGTGACAAACCTCCCACGAAATTTCGCCAATAAGCACGTTTTTTCCCTTTGATCAAATTTTTGAACTGATTCTCAAGGGCTAAATACGTTTGAAAATTTTCAGGGGTTCCACGTTTCCGAAAAGCTTTAAATGCATTCGATTTTTCTACATAGAGCTTGGAACATATGCTATCCCACCATAGATTGGGAGGCCTTCGACGAATAGTGGAACCTGGGATGGGTTTCGTTTGAGCGCGAACCGCGCTGTCATAGATCAAACGAGAAAGGAAGTTATACTCCTCCAATGGAGGTGAACCATCTCTGGAATTGATGGCTAGAGCAATCGCGTCCGCATATTTTTTCCAGTCAATGTGTCTTGTGAGGTCATATGCCATGTTTATAGATTCAGAAGAATTCGACCCAATGGTGATGGAAATTTTGATTGGCAAGTGATCACTACCGTTGGGGTCCTGGATTACATTCCACTTGCAATCTAACGATAGTGAATTCGAGCAAAGCGAGAGGTCAAGAGCACTTGGGTTAGCAGGAGGTTTAGGTACACGTGTTGTTTCCCCAGTGTTCAAAACGGTCATATTGAAGTTGTTACAAAGGTCATATATCAACAATGAACGATTGTCGTCGTACTGTTCCCCCCAGGCAGTTCCGTGAGAGTTGAAGTCTCCCAAGATCAATCGTGGCTCAGGAAGGAGTGAGCACATGTCATCAAGTTGTTTGCGGCTAACCGCAGCTCTCGGAGGCCAATACAAGCTGACAATACAGAGGTCTTTGCATCTGATGTTTGCATGACAAGCAACAGCTTCGATCCTTCCAATAGGTGGAAGGTCAATTCGAAAAAATGAGTGGTACTTATTGATCCCCAATAGTACCCCTCCGTATCTGTCATCGCGGTCCAAGCGTATAATATTAAAATCGTGGAAAGAGATATCATCTCGCGAAGAAAGCCAAGTTTCGGACAGAGCAAAAACATCACAATTGAAGTTATGAATTTAAAATTTGAATGTATCCAATTTAGGGATAAGACTACGACAATTCCACTGAAAAACAGTGATATCTCCGACCTCTCTATCTAAATTAGACATCAAGAGAGATAATCATTGCAAGGAGGGGCCATGTTTGCATCAATTGCTGTAAAATTGTCTTTAATACTGGAAGCATCGAGATGACAAGGGTTCTGATGGAGTCGGAAACATTAAAACACTTGAAGATTTGATCCAAAAGGTCAGAAAACTTTATAAATCCCGATTGGGAAGTTGAGCTGGGCGGAAAAACAGGGACAGTTGGGGTTTTTGATGTCCCCTCGAGTGCTGGGTCGTTCGAAGGTGAACTATTCCCACGGAAGCCAGGAGGAACCTGATTTTGCTTGTCCGCTGCACTCGATTTTTTAGGCAAGCTAACTGGGGGTATCACCGGAGGGGCTTGTTCTTGCACTTTGGGAGTGGTCACATTTTTGCGACGGGGATTCCCTTTGAAAATAAACGGTGTGCCCTCGCTAGCTGTGTCCGCTTCCATTTCATCAACTGGCAACGTGGAAAAGGTATTGTGTGTTGAGATTGGTTGTTGTTGTTGTTGGGCCAGTGGAGAAGCGCCCTTTAAAATTTCCGCAAAAGTGCGCTTCGAGCGTTCCTTTAAAGAGCGCTTCTGTTTCTCCCAGCGACTCTTGTAAGTTTCACAAGCTGAGAGCGCGTGTGGGGATCCTCCGCAATATGGACACTTATGCTCAGTCGCACTGCAGGATTTCCCCTCATGTTGCTCTCCGCAAGTGGCGCAGCGCTTCTTGTTGGCACAATAATCTGAAGTGTGACCAACTGACTTGCATTTGTTGCAAGTCATGGGCTTTAGCACGAAGAGTCGCACAGGTAGTCTCAATTTGTCCACCATAACGTAGTCAGGGAGGGCGGCACCAGCAAAGGTGACTCGAAACGAGTCTGACGGCGTAAATTTAGTTTGGTCCCCATCATGGGAGAGTTTCCCGAGTTGGCGACAGTCCAAGATCTTTACTTCCATTGAGGGAAGCTTCTTGAACTTGCCTTTTCCTTCTTTTTTTATTTGTTCGCTCGTCAGACCCGTTTCAGTTATCACCCCCTCAATTTCTACGTTATAGGAGGGTATAAATGTTCTATATTCGAGAGTGAAGTGTTGGTCAGCAACAATCTCGTTTGTGTGTTTCCGTTCATTCACGACAACCCGCAATTTGTTCGGTCTAACCCTGCGAATTTCAGATACAGAAGAATATCTGGCCAGATCTTTCATGATCTGAATCACGTTAAGGCTATTTCCTTTTGGTTTTGGCCGGAGGAAAACAACCCACGGGCCAGTTCCAGGTGCATCTTCTGGATAAACTCTGACACGTGGAGCGGAGACAACAGAGGGAGAAGACGAGGACGAGGACGAGTACGAGGATTGGGTTGGATCGGAAACATCAGAAGGGGGAAGCGAAATCGATGATGGGAGAGGGGGAGTGGAAGTAACAGTGGGTTCAGAAGGGAGGCTTGGAAGGATGAGCAGATTCGTCCCCAGAAGAATTATTACATAAACGAGGGACTCGTTTATGTTTTTTCCCAGATCTTGAATGGGATTCATTATCGGAGATCTCCATCTCTGGAGATCCTCCACTATTCTCCATTTTACAAAAAATTGTGTCTTATTTCTAATCTATTATTGATTTTAACAATAATCTCAAAAAAATAACAAAACAAACAAACAAAAAATTATGATGATAATATTAAGCAATGAACATATGAGTTGAATAATAATATTAATATTAAATATGTGTACCTTAATATAAAAGTTGTTCCGATTCTGCGCTCTACTGCCCTAACCAGGGAGAGACAGAGGCTACGCGCTATGGATCAACACAATAGTGCAAGAATAGCTCACACGGTCACGTGATGATAATTCCCGTTAACGACAGCCACACGATGGCGATCCCGTTATGCCGATGTTCAACAGCCGCCAAGGGCTGCAAGCTGCAAGAGCGCTGCTTCCTTTGTTCCACTTCACAAAAGGTCAATTCGAAAGCGGACAGCAATGACCTTCACTCGTACACTATACCAATCGCACAATGAATAATGTGAATTTGAAATCGCTTAATTTTTCGTTGCATTTTTCGTAGAGTGACCCTCCTATATAGAAATCAAAGATGTAGTCCTTCGTCAAAAAATGTGACACTTCAGTGATGCAACCATATTTTTAATTATGATAGAAAAAAGACGGGTGGGTAATGTCGGGGACATAACCGGAGTGACGTAGGACTATACAAAGGAGACAGCTTTTGTTAAATATATATTTTAAATATATTGTTCTATTTTCTTCTCCTACGTGAATACCTACCTATCTACCTGAAAAATGGATTAGTTTACTGTTTACTCTTTATGAAAATGTTGGGGGTTCTGAAAAGAACCTTTGGTGTTGTGTTTTTGTTATCACTCGATATTCCCATCTTGTTCGGCTAAACCTTCCTGTTTAGCTATTGCGTTTGCCACTCGCCACAGCTTTCACAGTTGGAAAATTTCTTCCCATTCAGCTTGTGACATGTTGTTCAGTAAATTACATTTAATGCGACGTGCCGGAGAAACACTTTGCCACTCACTGAAACTAATTGTTGCCTTGATGAGCGCCGAACCGAAGCTGCTCTGTTCTTGATGCGGGTTTTCTGATTGTCGTGAGCAGCTTTGAAAGCCAACTCGAGCACTCCGACGGCCGAAACTCTATAATCGCTGTTAGGTATACTGGTGCTCCGGCACCAATCCGTTCGGCCTAGTTACCCTTGCGGAGCAATCAGTGAATGCGACCAACAGGGAACTGGAGACTTGCACGGTTCGAGTGAGACTTTGCCTTTCCCTTAACTTGTCCTCCTTTGTTACGTCCACGATGCCGATGCCGTACAACCACACGGGTTTACGGTTTGAAAGAAAATAAGATATTTATTTGGGGTCCGCGTGTTTTATACTCTAGCGGTACACACTCACAGGATAGAGACAAATCGGCAGACTCAGCCAGAGGGGCGAGTCCAACGAGACGAACGAATGAGCGTTAAAAGGGAGCGATGGCAAAAAAATACATTCATTACGATTTGTTCGCTCGTTGGATTCACATGCAGGCTAAAAAGGGTCCTTTTCAGGATCACAAAATTATCTTCAATCTAAAGAGTTTATTGTTTTGTTATCACTCGATATCCCCATTTTGTTCGGCTAAACCTTCCTGTTTAGCGATTTGTTGCCACTCGCCACAGCTTTCACAGTTGGAAAATTTCTTCCTATCCAGCTTTGTGACATGTTGTACAGTAAATTACATTCAATGCGACGTGCCGAAGCGCCACTCAGTGTCGCATTGGAGGCGATTTTAACCTGTAATTGAACATTTGCGATGACAGTGGTACAGTGTCGACTTTCAATGTGGGGTCATAATTTGGATCTCTATGTTTACAAAAATGTCCAACTAAATAAGTCGCATTACATGTCCGTCCAATTAGCTAAATGTCGAACTAATTGTAAATTACTTTACTTTCAATCTGGAAACAATTTAAGAATTGATGAAAATTGTATAATCAGGAAAGTCCCCAACTATCAATAAGCTCAGAACAACTGCCAAATTCACATACTCATCATATCCTGGCAAACAAATTATGGAAAAATCAATTTGTGTTTTATTATTATTTTGGATAATGTTTTAGAAAGCATTGAACTGTATTTCCTAAACTCTTTCTTGGAAGGTTTAATGGCCCTGAAAAGCTCCTTGCTTTATGGAATGGTTCCAATTTAGAAAACTTAGTACTCGTGGTTTTGAAAAAAGCCATTTCGAACGCCCTCGATGCCGCCTTGTTCTGGATTTGCCACCAAAGCAGTTTGTATAAAGATCAAACTTTTTTCTTCTGCTACCAGCTGCCGTTTTGCGATTGCGTTTGCCACTCGCCACTCGTTGCAACTGCCTGTTGTTGTCATGATGTCCACCGAACCGAATGTGTTCTGTTCCGAATGCGGGTTTTCTTATCGTCGCGAGCAGCTTTGCCAGCTAACTCGATCACTTCGGCGGCCGAAACTATATAACGCCGGCTAGGTGGACTGGTGCACTGGTACTAACGCGCTCGTCCTAGCTACCCTTGCGGGGAACTCCAGATCAACACGGTTCGAGCGGGATTTTGCCTTTCCCTTTACTTTTCCTCCTTTACCATGTCCAGACATGGCTGCTTGGGTTGGTTTGTTGATGTGTTGTGATGCGAACCGATGTGGTGTACGGTTTGAATGAGAATGATCGTTACGGCAGCGGAGCGGGGATTTTTAAGCTGACTGGCTAGCTCGAGAATTACGCATGTGTGAGACTGCGACCAATGTTTCGTTCATTTTTTTCTTTTTCCTTTCCAATCGTGCTTCATTCTATTTCGCTGCTGCTCTGGTTGCCCGTTTTGGTCGGTACGATTTGAGGAGCACAAAATGGACCAATCAAAAATGGGCACATAGTGCATTTTGACAATGCTTGATATTTCACAATTATTCAATTATTTATCTCATGAAAAATTAAATGTTATTCGTTATGATAGATGCGTAGATATATTTCCTATCAATTGATGCAAAAACCTTTGCGATCTATCGAGAAATGCTAGAGTTATAAGCGTTCCAAATCTTGCATTTTTTCCTACTTGTTCAGTGCCTAGATTTCCATTTCACCCCCTATATCTTCCGGTTAGACGTAGTCCTACGTCAATAATGTTAATGAGCTATTTTTTTATGATCTATCTTGTGTTAACTCTTCTTTGCACGATGAGGTCAGTTTGCTTCTGGACATTATTTTGTTGGAAGCTGTAGGGGAGCCGCGGGTAAGACGGACAGTGGAGGTATAATGGACAGGTGGATGATTTGTATAGTTGCATTATGAATTTCAAATTTCTGTTGATGGGAAATCCTCCTACATTCTATTCTATAATAATTAAACCATCCTATGACAATGAATACTGATCAGAAATGGAATAGAGAAACAAAAACCGAAAATTGAACATGATTCCGCGATTCCGCGTGTGGATGTAACTTTTGCGGCTTCGATATTAAGCATTTTGAGTGGTTTACTTGCAAAATTGAATTCGCTGATGATTATATTTCGGTTTGTGCGTTGACAGAGAAGCGATATTTAATTTCAGTAAAAAAACATGGAAAAACTCATTTTTATAAAACATTTGGCCAGTTATTTCGAAAACCAGTATATTGAATTGTAAGAAACTGCTTTGAAATTTTTGAAAACATGAGTTTCCAAACATACAATTGAAATTTCCCTTAACATGTACGTCTTACCCCCATCTCCCCTAATCACGAGAGACTCAATTTCTGATAGGGAGATTGCATGTTACGTTTCAAGAAGATCAATTAAGCCATTTTGTCCATCGCCGTATCGATAAACTCCATGGTTCTAGTTCCAGAAGCCGCCAATGTACCATACATCATCTGACTACCGCCGCCGTGTTTTACTGTGGTAACCAAAAATGTTCTTATTCCCCTTCATCGTTGAGGATAAAGAAACAAGTATCTTCTTGACTGATCCATTGTTCAGACGCTAGATCTTGAAAAATAGTTCGGCATCTTTTAGGTAGGTTTAGGAAAGTTCTGCTACTCTTGCTGAATCGTCCCTCAACATGTCTCTTACACTCCCGCTGATTCCGTGAAGGTTTCGCAGATTATCAAATTTCGGTCAACCACACAAGACTCCGTCTGTGGATTTGGTAGTGGTCGCAGAGTAGATGGAAAAGTCCTCTATTGAATCCGTGTAAGACCGAGTAGTGACCGGTCCTCAGTCTGGACAGGAATCGTTGTTCTCTCATTCCTTCTACATCATCAAACCTGACAATCGAGCCCTTGACTTTTCTGAGGAACTGCCCTTTCTCTGCGAACCACCTTTCGGTGTGGAAAGAGTCGGTGATCCACAACTTCACGTCGTCAAGGTTGGAATGCACACCCGCTGTAAAATCGTGTTCTAAGGACGGTTGATCGGTCTCCCCTCTAGCGCTGGTTTTCGACAAGAAAATGGCAGTCCTGGGTACGATCGTCGAGTCTATGATTAGATTGAAAGGAGGTTCTCCAATTTCAGCGCAGACAGTGGCAGCTAGTGTTGATGGCAAGAGACCGGAGACAGTCAACAGTGCTTTGTTGTAGATCGGTGCCAGAGTTTTTGGGAGCTTGTCTCCAGCCAAACATGTCAGTTGGAGGCCATAGGTGAGGCGGCTGCTGATTATAGCGGTTTGGAAATGGTTTGCAACGGATTCAACCGGGTAGCATAGCTCTTCTTAATTTCCTCGAAATGGCGGAGGAAGCTAAGTTTGTGGTCAACCAACACTCCAAGGATCTTTAGCGTTTTTTGTTGTTTTTGTATAGCTGGACCCTGGAGTTGGGACCCTGATGTCTGTCGCTGCATATCACCATATGACCGCTCTTCTGCGCTGAAAGTCTGGATCCTCTCTCTGTCGCCCACCAGTCGATGGCATTGATAGCTGCCTGTATCCTGATGCGTGGAATCCTATGGGTGTCACCCATTGCCATCAGAAGAATGTCGTCCGCGTAGGCAAACACGAAGACTCCCCCAGGCAGGACCTGGAACATGCTATTCATGGCTACGAGAAAGATTGTGACGGCAAGAACAGAACCTTGAGGTACTCCTGTTTCTTCGTGGAAAACTCGGGAGCTGATGTTACCAATTTTGACCTCAAAGGTTCGGCGTGTGGCGAAGTTCTTGATGAAGTGCAGTAATTTACTGTCAACGCCCCAATCTGTCAGAGTTTTCAGCACTAACGGGATCCATGTTCTGTTGTATGCCTCTTCCAGTTCCAGTGCTACCAGCACCATGTACTGACGGTTCTTGTTGGATTCGGCTATCACGTCTTCGAGGGTGGCGAAGTAGTTGTTGGTGCCCGTACCCGGTCGGAAGGAGCACCGATCCTGGTTTCCTCCACACCATCTGTGTTCCATCCGATTCAAAGAGGTTGCTACTTCCTGCAATGTCTTCCCACGAAAAGTCTTAGTTATTATCGTTGTACGTGTAACAATATCTATTTTTTTCTCTAACTTGCCATTTTGATAAAAACTTTTTTTTAAACGTCAATAGAGAGGCTCAAAATGGAAGGGGTGTTAGTGACATCATCGATTTCTCTACATCGACTATCTCTTTTGGTAATAACATAGCTGCAAATACATTCCCAACTGTATTTGACAATATGGAAGATAGGTTAGAACCTCTATCGGATTCTACAGCAATCTAAAATTTGAAGGTTTTTGCAGTTGAGTTATTAACTAAAGAAAAAGTTGGTGATGAGAAATTGACCAACTCATTTACTCCCCTTTCCTTCTAAGCCCCTCAATAAAAAAACAAAAACCAACACTGCCCAAGCAATGGTTTAGTGTTGACCCCAATCACTGACGAAAAAGGTACGCTAATTTGCAATTTAAGGTGTACACTCAATTTTGCGATGCCTAGAATAGAGATTCTTTTATTTTTTTTGGAATAAACAATTAGCAAAAAACTTTTCGCTGAATTTTATTGCACGTAGAGCTAAATCTATGTGTGAGTAATTAATATGCATCAAAAGAATCAATGCATTCAAATTATTTAATACCAAATAAATGGATAGTATCGTCAAGTAGCATGTGTACACCCCAATATTGGGATTGACTGTATACAAGAATGGTATTCACGTAGCGCAACGTAAACAAATGCACCCTGGTAAACGTGTAAATTTCCATTACATCAAGGGACATGGTATTTCTCGATCATAGTGCGCTGACTTACAACATGCTTCTATTTTACGGTTTGTTTTGTTGCACGTCCTTTGATGGTAATGTTGCAATGGTCGTCATAGTAGCCCAAATATATGCAGTGACAGCTCTGTCATGAACAAACGCTTGACCCAGTCCTCCATGCATCCCTGGTAGGCCGACGAAGGGACCTTTAGTTCCCTCGTCCCATTCTCTTTGATCTCCTCGATCGACTGAAATCTCTTTCCATGAAATGGCAACTTCAACTTGGGGAACAAAAAAAAGATCACACGCAGGGTACGTTTATGACAAGTTAGTCTGGACCGACTAGTGCATCAGTAACAGTGACGTGTTAGCTTTGCAAGTATCATGAAGCGGTATAGTAAATTTGTCTAAATAAGTTTATTTCTATTGTATTCCAGCTTAATGTATATATTTATTCATTGAAACGTAAAGATAATCTATTTAGATTCAAAACCTAATCAAAACGTAGGGGAAATTGTAGTTAGAAAGTTCGGATTTTAGCTTCCTGAAGCCTTCTGTAGCTCTCTGATACATCCTGCCTCAGTGCATGAATTAAGCTATCAGAACCGGCCGAATAACTAGTATTTCATTAAAGATATTGATGGTGCTGCTCCCGATTTAACGGAATATCCCTCTCGGGATAGTCTTGTTTTATCCCATCAGAAAACTAGACCGATTCCGTGGATGCTACGGATGTTTTTACTGGATTCAACTCTTGCTTGATGTCAATCGAGACCTTTCGGCGAGCCGTCCGGTTTTGATTTCCCGAGGCATGCGAATCGTTAGCCTTTCTGATAGTAGGAACAACTAAAAGTAAACTATTTTGTGTACTAATTGTATAAACTGGATTTGTATAAATTCACCTGTTGGTATCACTTTTCATCACCAGTCATCATCTTCTTCAAAAATGGGTCGAGTTCGTTCCTTTTCAGCAGTGCATCGCAGGCGTTGATTCGGTCTAAAAGATTTTTTTGCGTCAACTCGTGTGACACCCATACATCCAGCTTTTTTGGAATCCAATCTTCTGCAAATGGCTCCAAACGGTTTTATGGTCTATACCCAGTTCCTGGTCAATCGAGCGAGTGCTCACATGCCGGTCTACTTGGATGATTTCAACGATTTTATCGGTTTCCACGACGGTTGGCCTATCAGTACGGGGTGTATCTTCGACAGCCACTACACCAGAACAAAATCGTTCAAACCAACGCTGTGCTGTGCGAATCGTTACAGTATCGGGTCCATAAACTACACGAATTTTTTCGGCCGCCTTCGTTGCAGTTTTACCTCGCAGGTAGTAAAAACGTAAAATATGGCGAATTTCTTGCTTGGTGGACTCCATCTTTGACACGCTATAACTTGAGACTGAAAAGGACAATCACAACACTGTCAAACACTTGTAGCACAGATTGTCGTCTTTTAATAGCCGTATAGTATGACCCGATGCGATAAGTACAACCCAAGATATATTTAAGTGTTGCCATATATTGACAATATACGACATTTATTTTTCCCCAACACAATATATAACGCATTGCACTGAGTATTTAATCAGAGGCATCTTCCGTTCATCGCCATTCAACAAGCATCAAACACGCGTCTAACAGCTGCACACAGTTGCAGCGATAAAAATGAAACATCGCGAGAATGACCGTTTATGAAAAATCGTCAACAAAGCTAGGAGCTTGTTGCATCAGAACAGAGCCGATGCGCACCAGAGCAAATACAAATGTCAACTAAAAGTATCGAAGGTCTGCTATTTACATGGACAGGAAATGAACAAGTTCTAAGTTTCGCGCGACGAAAACAAACAACACACTCAAAGCCAGACACTGATGGCTAGAAGCGACCTATAATCATTTGCACTCTTCTCTTTTTTCGCCTGCTTTGCCATGGCTCGGATGGTTTTGTTAACCCCTTCCCGTATTATTTAATGCGTCACACACCAAGTGATTTCACTACTCTACTGAGTGTTCTAGCGCCCTATGTTATGCAAACATAACACGAGTAAGACTCGATGTTAATTGCAATGCCAAATGCACTTCAAGCGAAATATAAGCCAGCGTTCACAGATCGGAGCGAAACACAAAACCAAAACGAGCAGAATAAGCGACCGTTATTGTTTCGAGCACAGAAAGATTCTGAGAATTTTCCTCAGAGGAGATGCACGAGTCGTGCAGCACGACTTATACGCTAGCCTTCGTTGTTAATATTCTTCTTGTTCTTCTTTTCCTTTGTTTACGGAGACTTTAAATCTAGTGATTCATTCGTCTCCGCTTCTATTCTAGCGGCTGTATAATTTGCCCGCTATTGACAGCTCTGTTCGGGAAAGCACACAAACGGACAGAACAAATGTATGGGGTAATGGGAATGCTTCCAATTTCTCATTAATTCAAACCATATACAGAATATGGGATTGTAATGTATAGCATATCAAACAAATTTCCGATTCGATTGGTATGCAAATCGTTTAACACCGTTCGCAGCAATAATAGTTATTAACGTTAACTTTATTTCCAAAAACGTGACCTGTTGATTTGACACCCTTAATGTAAGACGTAGTCCTAATAAACTAATTACTAATAAAAGACCGCAGATTCCTTTGTATCGAGCCGAAAATTCGAACCTCCCGCAAATGACTAATATTTGGCCTATAAACTGATATTTTCAGCTGCGTAGAGGCGAATGAACTGGAAAGCTTAAAGCCTCTTTAAAACAAAGAAGAAGAAGAAGAAGATATTTTCATTCGGAAATAACGAGGTGCAGACAAAGAAAACAGTTTATATAAAACGGGGGTGTACACCTAATATTTTAGCTAGTATAAACCCAATTTAAACGTTATGTATTACCTTACGTTTGCTCATATTATTGATTCGAATTTATATGTATATGTATTTGATAATATGAAAATATAACCAAAATGTATCATTATTGAAAGTTCAAGTTCAAAAGTAAGTGCAGAGTTTCATAAACAGTACGAATTTAAAAAAGTTAGAAATGGAGTCAAACT
This sequence comes from Toxorhynchites rutilus septentrionalis, assembly GCF_029784135.1. Taxonomy (NCBI): domain Eukaryota; kingdom Metazoa; phylum Arthropoda; class Insecta; order Diptera; family Culicidae; genus Toxorhynchites; species Toxorhynchites rutilus. The sequence goes on from NC_073746.1 coordinate 131,049,314, forward strand.
TTTAATTCGAAGTCAATTGTTCACTAATCGGACTAGTCTTTTGAATAGTATCCAACATTTGAATAGTTTTCATAATCAAATCCATGTGTTTTTCATATAAGAGGGCTACGGAGCATCTGTGTTGAACACGATTAGGTGTAAGAATGGGATAGAATTCCCGCTGACACTTGGCCGAGATTTCTGCGGAGAAATCGTACAAAAAGGATTGGCCGTATCAAGCCGAGATCTGGATGTTGGCGATGAGGTCTGGGGTGTAGTTCCAGTTCATCAACAAGGCTGCCATGCAGAATACGTTGTGGTAGATCGGTATTGCGTAAGGAAGAATGCGTTTGCCTGGTTAACTTTAACTCGATTAGTTTTATTTCAACAGCTTTCCAGAAAACCAGAGAATCTCAACAGAGTCGACGCCAGTGCGGTGCTCTACGCAGGACTAACAGCTTGGTCGGGCCTTTATTTGACTGGTCTATTTGGAAATCTACTAGGTGCTATCTCACCTGTAGGTGGTGGTCGTGGTAAAAAAGTACTTGTGCTAGGCGCTTCCGGGGGTGTTGGGTCGCTGGCAGTACAGATGCTGTTGGCTGAGGGTGCTGAAGTTTATGCGACATGCTCAACAGATGCTACCGAAATGATCCAAAACCTGGGGGTTACCTACGTGTTCGATTACAATGACCCAACACATGTACAAAATCTTTCGAGGGCAGGGAGGTAATATCTTGAATGAATGATAACTGTAGATATAGATTTATTATTTGATATCCATTGTTGTTTTCTAGATTCGATATCATTCTGGACTGTGCTGGGAAGGGAACAGAATATGCTACCGCCGTTCCTTGGAGGTTCGAACAATACATCACGTTCAATTCACCTGTACTGAAGAATATCGACGAAAATGGCTTCGCGACAGGACTGTATCAAAACGCATTGAGCATCGTCCGCAATAATGTTGCTTCTGTCAGTAAACAGAACGGACTCGTGAAATGGGGTTATTTTGTTCCGGCCCCACAAGGCATTGCCTTCCTCCAGAATTTGGTGGAAAAGGGAAAACTATTGCCCATAATTGAGAAAACATACACATTTGACCAAATAAGTGATGCTTACCAACGTGTAGATGCAAAACATCTGAGAGGGAAAATTGTGATAAATTATAATTGAGACAGAATAAATAAAAAATACGTAACTGTGTAATGACTTTTCAATAAATCCCAGGTTCAATACAAAAAACAATTAGGCGAGTGTTTGCACATAATACGATCTTGCGTTCAGAGTGGAATAGATGCAAAAGATCACTGACCAAAGTACAACAAATATTCACTTTCAGAATAACATTGATTACGATCGGCACCACTGAAACGTGATATTGCTTCGTTGCTTTTTACGTCAGAAATCTGGTGAGAGATTACCGCAGGCTGCGCGTTATCACAAGTTATATTTTTCCTGTGCCTGCCTGATTGGAGATGGACATTTAGAAGTCACATTGAACGAATACGCTAAGGATTGTGTAATCATTCGTCTTACTATCTTGCTAGTTGAATTTTATTTAATTCATTTAAACAACTATGAGCTGAACGTCAGTATTGATTTTATGCAATTTTCTATTTATAGGGTATATGAATACGGCTCGTTCCAATTCATTTAAAAACGGGATACCGGCTCGTAAATGGATCAATGGGTTCATACAACATCTAGTACATCCAGGAATATTAAAACGGGTGCCAAGCGTATTGTCAAAGCATCGTACAGCCTTTTCCAAGCAATAATTCAGAAGCTAGTTTCACGAAATCCATGAGTATTTCGAAGGAGAAGCGCTGTCCAATGTATTAGAATTTTCGTAACAGATGTTCAATTTGGATGAAACAGCAGTACGTACAATACCTACAAAGAAACTGGTTTTAGCTGGGTCCGGCCAAAAGACCGTTCAGGCAAAGGTAGTTAACATCGATCGAGAATCTTACATTGCACTGTGTTGTGGAAACGCAGCCGTGCAGTTAACGGTAACGTTGATGCTATACCCGTACAAATCCAGGATGCTAAAAGAGATCTGGTAGAGATTGGCCGAAAACTGGGCCGCAGAAAGAACGGAATCGGGTTGGATGTCTCGGATTGTTCTTGTTTCTCAAGGATGTTTTTACCCTTGGCTTGTTCAGCAGAGAATATCGTTCCCTATTACTCTCTTTCAAAATTGACATAAGTCACATGTCTCTTATGAAATGATGCTGCTATGCACGAAAAAAAAACATAATCCTGGTTAGTCTTCCACAAAATTTCACTCAAACCACTCAAATTTAGCTGCTGGACGTCAGCTCTTTCAGACAACTAAGAAGCTGTGGATAGAATGACGAACCTACAATCGACATTGATCAACGGTTTCCGGCTATGTGGATTGTATCCGTTAGATCCTGATGCTGTTAATTACTCAGGTTTTATTGGAAAATCCAGTAAAGCATCTGCATCACAAGTTATGTTGCCAATAAATAAACGACATATTACTATTGTAATTCATTCGATTATTGATTTCGACTCATTTAACTGGTTTCCAACATATAACATTATCAAATCTACTATCTAAAATGATTCATTATTATAACAATTTAATTATTGGAATTAGGAACATCAATTAACGGAATTAGGGAAATGACAATTTTGTCGGTTGGAATTAGGACCAAAAGGTGCAAAATATTTTCCATTTTTGTTTCACCTATAATGGTTTGCTTCCATTCGAATGTTCATCAGTAGTGAAACAAATACCAAGCAAGTTGCACATTTAAGAACATTAACGGGTGTTAAATAAAAAATGAGAATTTTTTCAATACCTTTAAGTAACTTAAATAAAGAGCGTAAAATTTTCATTCTCCAAGAAAATTGCTCTTTGGGCTCCCTAGAAACAGTAGGCGTGTTTGGTTTTGCTAGTTTGAATTTAGTCAACGCAAAGATGGCGTCGAAACAGCACGTGCTCCGCGAACGCATTGTACAATTCTACGAAACGCATTTCCAGCAAGGAAAAAAGTTCACGGTGCCACTTTTTAAGGAAGAAAATGTACCTGTCAGTACGGTATATCGTATCCTGAGTTCCCTGAACGTAGAGCGGAAGGTCGGAAGTGATCATCCGGTGACGATAATGACGAAGCAGAGGTAGACGTCGTTAAAAAAGCTGTTTGACAACAAAGACGCAACCAGCCTGCGTGACGCCGGTCGGAAATATATATGGCTGCTCCCATGTATTGATCCATCGGATCCTCAAGATGGAAGGAATCGTCTGCAGGAAGAAGACGAGGTCGCCGGAGTACACGGAGGAGCAGATTGAGACGGTTAAATCACAGTGTCGGTGGATGACCAAAAAATACCGCGGGACGTCTTTCGTTCTGGACGACGAAAGCTATTTTCCGCTGTCCAAAACGCATATTCCAGGAAATGATAATTACTACTCCAGCGACAAGTCATCCACACCGCCTGAAGTGAAATACAAGTTCAAGCACAAGTTTGAAAAAAAGGTTATGTTGTACATCGCCATTTCGACCCGGGCATTTCAAAGCCTTGGTTTAAGCCGAGCGGTCTGGCAATCAACCAACAAATCTATCGAGAAGAGTGCCTCGATAAAATCCTGCTGCCGTTCCTGAACGAGCATCACGCGGATGGGAAGTACGTCTTCTGGCCGGACAAGGCGTCTTCCCATTACGCCAAGAAGACGCTGGCGTATCTTGAGGAGAAAAAGATACCGTTCGTGCCGAAAGATCGTAACCCAATAAACTTGCCCCAGTGCCGTCCAATAGAGGATTTCTTTGGCTCACTCAGTGCCCTAGTGTATAAAAACAATTGGAGGGCCAAGGACACGAAGCAACCGACTACAAGAATCCGGAAAATGGACGTAAGTGCCGTACAACGTTCTTGTGAGAGCATCGCGACAAAGTTGCGTCGAACAGCAGACCACGGCCCTTACTCAAACATTCACTGACATTTTTTTGAAGAAAATACATTATGTTATTAATAAAAAAAACTGAAATCGATGAAAAAAAATTTTTTTTATATGTGATTGAAAAAATTCTCATTTTTTATTTAACACCCGTTATATACGCGTTAGCAGTAATTTTTAGAGTACACAAATGTTAAATATTGCCTTAGCTGAGCGGTATATGGGTACTTCACGGTAGTTTAAATCCAAATAGACTTGTGCTACAACATTTATTGATAGGCGATAGCTCCTTATCCTATTGAGCCTAATCAAATAAAGGAAATAAACAAAAAAAAATTAAAATTAGATCAATATTCCAAAAATATATAATGGAGATGAGTGTGGATATATTTTTTGCACGATACGTTCAATCGGTTGCGAAAAGTGTAAAGTAAGCTAATGTCAGAATAATGAATCCAATCAGAATAACGACTTCGTCATTTTGAATTTTATAGCTTATCTTAAACTAACACATTTGTGATCCAACAATGTTTGCAAATTCACACTGTCTGAATGTGTTCCTTCCATGATCAGCTAATAGTACCCCAATCGCCTCTATCAACGTGTTACAGTCAGCTGATGCCGTATCAGCCATAACATGCACCAATACTATGCTTCGAATATGCAGCTTATCAGCGCAATTCGACTGACAATTAACGTGCTATAGCTGCACAACACGCGATACTTCCTTTCTCATGGTGGCGCAAGTCCTCCCCTAAACCATATAGGTTCACCTGTAACATGCGTGGTCAATTCGTGAGCAACGTATGTTTGTTTCGCCGAGAATTGGCAGAACTAGTTTGTGTGTGGTTGTTGTAGTATTGTTAGGATGCATCTCGCCTGTGTGAGAACTAGATGTGACGACTTCCATTTTCTTTGTGGCTTAGTAATCGCTATGGACTTGACCGCATTTATTGATTCGAGAATGAGCCTCTCCGAACATCCTTTTTTTTTTGCCAACCTGAGCATTGAGATTACCGATGACGATATCATTCACCTGAATTCACGTGCGAGCTGCGTGAAGGTGTGTATTCTACGATGATAATGAAGTTGTTACCTTTCCCTAAATACATGAAATACAAAAACATTGTACATTCCCATGGTCATGCTACCAGAGAATGTGAAAGAATTTTTGTTAAAACTCCTATCCAATTATGAAACGTATTTTCAAAAAAGTATGAATGATTGTGTGATCGAGCTATTCTATCAAGTCACAATTATATTCAAAACTATAAGAAAATAGAAAAAAATAGTGTTTGTACCAAATTTAAACCCAACTTGATCTGTCAAAAAGTGTGAATATTTCACCCCAGACAAACACTGCACGACCACCTTAAGCAACAGTGAGATATTCAGTTGTTCAAAAAGTGAAATACCATCTTCAGTGGTTGTAAATGCTCGATATCTGTTTAGGCAGTGATACTCTGAAGAAAACAGTCATTCAACAGTAATACAAACGTTTTAGAAGTGGCGGTTATCATGATCGCTATATTCGGCATAACACAAACATGACCTAACCACATCGAAGTTCAGATCAAAAACAACCCAGCGAACGATTTTTCATATTCTGTCACATGATAGGAAAATTTGTTCACAATATTGAGTATTCACATCTTATCCATCACATCTGTGAATACGTCGAAGACCACAAATGCAGGTCTTCGACTTCGAAATCCAATAGGAACATGGGTCAGGGATCACGATGGTACTTTCATCTTCTTAAAAAAACAGGAAGTGGGTTATATCTATGGTATAACCGCAAGGGTGACGTAGGACTATCGTTGACTTAGAGATCATTTGTTTGAAGTTGAATCTGAATTCATTCTGAATGAATGAATATTTGGGGAACTTCGAAAACGTGAGCGTTACGTTAGAGGTACAAGGTTTTATGCATCCAATATTGGATACGTAAATATCCTACTGATGGGGAAGAATAATCTTCAGAAGCTATTCTGTTAATTGCGATTGATTGAAAATCACAAAACCAAATGTATTTGGTCACAGTGTTACATGGATAGAAAACATTAAAATAAACTCTTTCACATGAATGTAATTTCAAATTCCCAGAGGAACTGGCAGATTATTTTCAGTAACGATTAGATATTTCCACGTTTTCCTCGATACTGGAAGCCCACCAGTGGTTAATACTAACTCGATAACTCTCTGTTAATAGCACTTGATTGAAACAAATTTGGTCACAGTGTTACATGGATAGAAAACATTCAAATGAACTCTTTCACATGAATGTATTTTTAAATTCCCAGAGGAACTGGCAGATTATTTTCCGGATCTTTCTCGATGCTGAATGGCATCCAAACGGAAAAAATTCCGTGCGTGTATGTGTGTGTGTAGCGGCTGCTTCGATGGTCACCTTCTCTTCTCCTGAAGGATCGGCTTCTCTTTGCTCCCTCACAGGTTCAAACAAACTGCCTGCGTTTCAGGGCAGATCTCGATCCTTCGCCGTCCAGCACCCTCAGCAACGATGTTGTTTTGTCGATGTCCTCACGAAAAATGAATGCGTCTCACCACCAGAATATCGCTTAAGTATGCTTTTTGTGCGTGATTGAATCGAGAAAAGGTGTGGTTTACGATGGCAATTTGGAAGGCAAACTAGAGGGGAATGAACTCTCTGAGCTCGGAACTTTCGGCGACTGAGCAATAATCGATTGCGGGCGCATACAATATTGGATACGGAAATATCCTACTGATTGGGAAGAATAATCTTCAGAAGCTATCCTGTTAATTGCGATTGATTGAAAAATCACAAAACCAAATGTATTTGGTCACAGTGTTACATGGATAGAAAACATTAAAATAAACTCTTTCACATGAATGTAATTTCAAATTCCCAGAGGAACTGGCAGATTATTTTCAGTAACGATTAGATATTTCCACATTTTCCTCGATACTGGAAGCCCACCAGTGGTTAATGCTAACTCGATAACCATCTGTTAATAGCACTTGATTGAAACATATTTGGTCACAGTGTTACATGGATAGAAAACATTCAAATAAACTCTTTCACATGAATATTTTTTTAAATTCCCAGAGGAATTGGCAGATTATTTTCAGTAACGATTAGATATTTCCACATTTTCCTCGATACTGGAAGTATGTGTGTGTGTAGCGGCTGCTTCGAGATCTTCCCGGGGAACCGTTTGTGGCATCACTCTCCTCCTGATGGATTCCCTTCTGGCCTAAGGTGCACAAACATGCTCTTGGTGACACCCTTCATTCGCGCTTTCATAATAAACGAAGAGCTTCACCACAACAGCGACAACATGCTCCAATCGCTGTTCAATTAGAACTGAGTGGATTTCCGAGCGGCGCTCGCTTATATACCGATTGGTGATATCAATAGCCTGTTTTGAAAGCAATTTTAAGACTATTGAAACAAGTTTTTGGATCAAAAAGTAACAAGTATAGAACGCGTAGACATTTTATCTTTCGAATGAAGTGTTTATCATACCATTTCGTTCAGTTGTTTAGGAGCTATTAACGCTCAAAATCTCGGTCTCCGGCGTAACGCTTTCGTTTTCGAAACTTTGGTTTTACACTCCGGTATAGAAATGAAAGACGTAGTCCTACGTCAAAACAGCTCAAAAGCCAAATGTCTGATTGATACATGTATGATATTCGACAAAGTTGTTGAAAAGTTAATGGACTTTCGTGGAAAAATAAGAAACTATGTTACACTGTTAAAAACATACTTAAAATTGAATTTGAGTTTCAAAACTCTTTGTTCACAAAACACCGACATATTTTTATTGAAATACTTACTTGATTTCTTATTGTTTGAGGTGCTTACCTGGTGGTGCCGTGTCGAATTCACAAGAATATAGGAATTATTTCATAGGAAAAAATCATGAAATTTAAAATCCTTGCACTATTGCAATTTTTGAGAAAATTAGTACAAAAAATTTAGAAGCCATTTTGTATGAAGAATAAAAACAAGAACTAAATCAATAAATGTAACGACTAGTTATTCTCCGTATATAACATAGGAGAGGGTGAACCGGCGTCGACCCTCCGAATTGTGAAGGCCATAAGTTGCCTAAAATATTAATTTTTTTTTTGTATTTTTCGAAATGTCGAAGAAAAAATATTTCTGATCTGGTCTCTGTATTTCTCTTTATTACCCTTATGAACCATACTAACTGGTAGAAAACACAGTTAAGGAGGTTTCGCGTTCCGTCTGTTACGGATGGATCACGAAATAACTCGTATTTTCTACACTTGATGGTTAAATCCTTGGTCTGCTAAGAATCTAACAAGGCCTACCGATGGCTCACCTTCGTCTCATCCACACCGAAGGAAACGATCTCATTCGTGTAATCCGAACAAATGAAGCGTACAAGTTTGCAGCAAAACGTGCGGTCCCAGGCGTATGTCTTATGGCGGGTCTACATTAGGGAGATCTATAGCTATAGATGGATTTATTCACGTGAAAATAGGTCTAAACGGGTGAGAATAAATACGATATACTTATTCGAGGTATATATAACTTGAATAAATTCAGCATATGTAAACGCTTGTGAATTTCTCACTGGTGAGAAATCACTAAAGTTGGATGCAGTTCTACTTCAGGTGAATAAATTCACCGAAAATATGAATATATTCATTATAGAAGTTAACGTTCGTGTAAACGGTTGATGCGATTTCTATAAATCTCATCTTATTTCTTCACATGAATATATTACTAGTCTAAACCCACCCTTACAGATTTCTTTGCGGCTCTTAATTTGTTAATATATAATATAATGCTGAAGGCACCACAAAATCAATCACCCCGATTCTGCATTCCGTCGGATTTGCGTTTCGTTCGAGTTATAATTTTGCATTCCCAATTTGAACGTTTTGTCCATTTAATGTTCGAAGAGAAGCAAATCGAACGAAATACAAGAATAACTCGAACGGAATGCAGAATGGATTTCTATCAAGTTGATCGAAATACAGAATAGAGTTGAATATCCCTCGTACTTTTAGGTCGTTACCATTTAGAGGGTTGATTCTAGAGATGGGCAAACCGTTCACGAACGGTACGAAAGAACTAGTTCGCCGAAAAGAGTGAACGAGCGGTCGTTCTTTTTCAAAGAACGATAGTTCTCCCCACGAACTGATTGCGAGCGAACGGTTTGTGAACGAACTGATTCCGTAAGAACGGTTTGCGAGTGAACTGTTTGGGAGTGAACTGTTGGAGAGTGAACTGTTTGTGAACGAACTGTTTGCGAGTGAACTGTATGGGAAAGAACTGATTGAGAGTGAACTGTTTGGGAACGAACTGTTTGAGAACGAATTGTTTGCGGACAAATTGTTTGCGAACGAACGAGTGCAGCTGAACTGATTTGCGCTGGGCGGAATGGATAAATATAACGAGAACGCTTGTAAGGAAAATAAAACGATTTGTCATTTATGAGCAAAATGCGTGTAACGCAGGGTTTATTTTGTTAATGTATTCTCAATTTTGGGTTAAAAATTAAATTAGATTCTCGTAGTTTTAAAAGCAAAACTTCATATACATATCATATACTTTCTATTTATCAGAAAAAATCTGGGGGAAGCTGGGGCGATTCATGGATTAAGTAAAATACAATTTTATAGTGAGGGTATGTTGAGAAAAAAGTTTTTTCGTTGCTTTCAATTCATTGTTTGGCCAATTGCGTGAACCTGTGTGTTGTCCAAAAAGAGAATATGAAAAATTGCACATATTTTGTGAGCATCAAATTATTACATAAACTTTTGTCGACCGATAAACATATTTTCACATACAGTTTGCAACTTTTAATGAAGCAGCTTATCTTTCCCCACTAAATTTCAAAAATATAAATCCCATACATACACTATCCAATCCAACGATATCAATATTGATGCTGCTGTCTATTGATGTTGGGTTCCAGCTAACATTCTATGTTGTTCTTAATATCGCTGAACGAAAGAGCGAAAGAACGGTTCAAAAGAACTGATTCACTTAGATGAACGGTTAGTGAGTGAACCGTTCATCAAAGTGAACTGTTTTGCCCATCTCTAGTTGATTCAGAAGCACCCTTCCCAAAAAAATCCAACTCTGTTACTGCAGTCTAATGTGAGCCTGAATCGCTTAAACTCATGAGATGAAAAAACAACGGGACGTAACAGTAACCGCAAACTCGTATAGTAACTCGCACTGTGTAACCATGTTCAAGGGCTCAATGTCAGATACTCTCTGAGAATAATTTATGCGTTCTGCAGATCCCAGTCCATCTGCAGATTTTCTTTCTTGTCGCCACTTGTATGTGTGAGTAAGATTGTTTCATATTGTTTCTACTGTTTTTTGGGGTCTTAGTAATCATTCAAGAGCGAAAACAGATTACATTCAGTACACATTTTTTCATAACTTGTTTTTCTTTGATTCTATACTGCCGGTCACGATCAAAACAATACACACCAGAGAGCCGATACGGGTCTCTCAAGAGATGACGCAATGAAATCCCATGTTTTGTGTATTTACTTTCCCAATCATCTCGCGAGAGCGTGCAATTTCTACGCGCGCATTTGTATGAAATTCAAACATCCCATTGGATATCAGGTTGGTGGTCCGACATCGAACCACCCATATGGCCGTGTACCACTACCAACACACTTTCTTTTGAGAGTTAGTTTCTACGGATGAGTTCACTGAGAGTTTTTCAGACTGGTTCACTCAAATCTGTTATTGTCTGCTATAAATCCGCCGGCTTCAGCTCTTTCTCTATTTCTGAATGGCCCTTAAATTATCCTTACGTCGCGCCATTGAGCTCCAAATTGTGCGTCAGAAACACGTAGAACACCATAAACTTCTCAGTGCTATCGTTGGCAAGAGAGTGATGATTTAATGTATTTGAAGGAAAGAAACATCTGATATCGGTTTAACATACATTTATCATCATGAAATACTTTGTAACGGAGCTGGAGCTCACATCGTATGATCGTTATATACTGAGAGCTCTCTTTCTCACGTTTGCTCTCCTTTGTGAGAGTGTGCTAAAATGTAGCCCCGTCAATATTACGGTATATGTTGGCATTTCCCCGCTTTTCCGAAGCACTCTCTGTTTATAAATGGATAAATGGTCCAAATTTCTAACTGTTCAAATATTTTACTTTTGTTATCCTGAGACATATTTGATTGAGTCTTCACCATCAGGATTTTTCGATTATAGATAAACTTTGCATTTACTTGAAATACTTCAAATGTTCGGTTGAATACTATACACGGTGTTAAGCGGCCCTTACAGGATCATCCGTATTGACATTACCAGTAATGACATTCATTCAAGATTCACTTCAATCCATATTATCATTATTGCTCAACCCTACACAATTATTTTCATTGTCATTACTTACTACAGTATTGTTATTGTCTTTAGTTCAATAAGTATGCTTGAATTTTTATATATTACACCAAAATTACGCCAAAAATTGTGACAAAAAAAAAATTGATATAAGAGTAAATCTCGACGTTTCGTGCAATCATAAGACATCTGTCATCAAACAAAATTTTTTGAAAACCCCGTTTTCCTTTGCTCCTCCTTTGGTTAATTTTCGGTTCTCAAAAAAACTCAAATTTAAATGTCTGCGACACTAGTCCGATTGAGCTAGTATTTTGCATTGGGTATTTTATGATGTAAATCAACATTTCTCACGATGTTCAAAATGAAAAATCATGATGAAGATTTTCGTTGGCACCCTAAGTCATACTTTTTGCCTAGTGTTCCGAAAAAAATTAGTCCCAGAGTGTATATTTTTGACAAAAAATTGTAAGGGGTTGTATCTAGCACACGACCGCATATTTTCGACGTAAAACTACGCAATTATATTATGCAATCCACTTGTTTACCACTTCGAATATTATTTTAGAATGCATCCAAATTTTTGTAATAGATTATTTTCTTGGTTACAAATAAATTTACCTCCTTTTACGTTTGATATGATGCCTAGGACTACCAAAATATGCGAACGGAAGAATTGTCAAACGATCATTGCATTTTACATTTCCCTCTGAAATTATTGCACATCTCATGTTTACGTAGTTCTCGAATCGCTAAAGTTCATTCACCTCTAGTATACAATTTTCCCAGGCTTCTCAGTTTAAAAATACGTTTTAGAGAAACATATTCCGGTCTGCACAACGACAAGCGAGTACAAAAGTACTAAACACCAAAAAATACCCCCGACTTGCATGTATTTGCAAAGCGGATTCCCCCAGGCACATTAATTTTGAAGTCCGTGTTAGGGAAACACAGCTCAATGGGAAAAAATACCTCCGACTTGCATGTCGGATTCCCCCAGGCACATTAAATTTGAAGTCCGGGTTAGAGAAACACAGCTCAGTGGGAAAAAATACCCCCGACTTGCATGTATATTTGCAAAGCGGATTTCCACAGGTACATCGATTTTGAAGTCTGTGTTGGGGAAACCGTAAATCGGGCCAATCAAAACTTGGCAGTTAGGGTGCTTGACATTTTACAGTTATTCAATTGTTCATCTCATGAAAAATAACATTTTATTAATTGTGATGGACGCGTAGAAATATTTCTTATCAATTGATGTAAACATCTTTCCGATATGTTAAGAAATGTTCGAGTTATAAGCATTCGAAATACGGGTAGGGTTAGCACGCAAATCGGCAGAACCAATGTAAGAAAAAGAAAGAAGTTCTTCAAGTTTTCATGAATTTAAACCGTTTAGATATTAACGAATTGCTATGTGTAGCATATCAAACAATCTTAGAGAATTTCCGATTCGATAGGTACGCAAATCATGAGAATTCGTTCACAGTGAAAATAGTTATTAACGCTAACCTTATTTCATAAAAACGTGACCTGTTTTCTGATTTAGCACCCTTCCTGAAAGACGTAGTTCTACGTCAAAAAAATCGAGATGACAATAGATCAGGACGTTTCATGTAATATTAATACTTTTTTTTTCGAGAACACCATTGAGCGTGTGTTTCTGATATTGAAATGCTGTACAATATATTGTACGATATAAAAAAATAGATATTTATTGTGCAACGCCTCAAATATTGCCTGATCTATGGGTGACCTTGTGCAATATGGTGTGAGCTAATGTCAGAGTTCATGTTAACATTTACATCGTCTCGGGAGTAAAGTGAGTATTCTCCTAAAAAAACCCGAAGACTGTTTTTCCAGGACGTGTGTGTCGCGATGGTCACGCGTATTCTAGAACTTGGCACTCCAGAATACATTCAAGGCGTGTTATTCGGCATAGAAATGTCAACTAAGTATTAATAAATGACGTTAGTATTAATAAATAGACGCTAGTATGCATTCGTTGAGGCGGCAAAAGTTCCGCAGGGAACGTTAACGCCATTCAAGAAGAAGAGGAAGTGTGTCGCGATGGTCATCTAAAACGCCGAAAGGTAATTTATTTTCGAGTTTAGGTGACCTAAGGTGGCCTAGATGTCGTTTCGCAAAACGACACACAGAATTAAAGAGACACTCTGGATTTCCTTAAAAAGACTAACCTGATTCAGTACATTTGATACTGCAATCGAATTTGAACGTTTACACCCTGGTATTACGTAACAGGATAATTTGAAAGAGGCTACAAGTATTGCGAAATAAAGAGACGAAACACTGTCATACAGCTCAAAGTCTCTATAATTCAAAACAACAACAACCACAGAAAAAATAATGTGTTTTGTGCTGGTTTCAGGGATACTCTCGGGTCCCTTCGAATCGCGCTATCACAGCTTCGGAACAGTGGCGAAAACGTACAACGAACTAAATCCTGAGGCGAAACTGATCAGCCTGAAGATGAACGCGGCAAAAACGAAGCACAAAGGAAGAGGATACAGAGACGAAAACCTACACCTCGTTTTTTCTGTTATTGTAGACGTCAACGAACTGATGATGGCGAACGAGAAGTAATAACGAGATCGCAGATAACCACAGACAACGATACCTGTAAAGAGATCCAGAAACGCATCTTGGCAGAAAAACGTGCTTTCTTTGGACTCTGTAGAATCCTGCGATTAAATCGATTGAGTCAACATACGAAGCCAATCCTGTACAAGGCGCTGATGCCCTCTACAGGTATGAAACGAGGACAATGCTGGAAAGTGCTGCGGACAATCCTCGACGGGCTTCAGGAAACAGACGGAATATGTTGCAGGCGCTGAAATATTCAGTTATAATATTTTCACGAAGAGCGTTCTATGATTTCAATGAGCAGGCGGGACATGTAATCAAGGTACCATATATTAGCCCCGCAATAACCCACATAGCACCCGACGAACAAGAGGACACGGAATGAGATGGCTTGATCAGATTGAGGAAAATTTGCGAATACTACGCAGCCTGAGTGATTGGTGGAATATAGTCCACGACCGAGTAGAATAAATGGATACAACACGAGCTACTAGAGTAAGTAAGTCTGCTGAAAGTAAGGAAGTGAAGTAAGGTTGGAACTACCGTTGAAAACTACTTGTTACAATCGATGCAAAGCGCTCTCACTGACATATTTTTAAATCAAGAACAGGATATCAAAAATGGGCTTCATTTATTCCTGGCCTCAAAGGACTAGCAGTTTTTTGAACAGGGAATACATAAACAGCCGAAAAGACACATTTTTCAAAAATTCACGTTTTAGAGTTTGGTAAATATCAGGACGGCAATTCAGACTATGCCCCTTGATTTAAGTTCCGGAATACGATTTCTTTTTCAAATTATAATACAGCCGTCTGGAAGATAGGCTTAACAAACTAACCAGATAGGGCGATGGGGTCTCGGTCTATGGTTTACATCGAACCATCACGATTTTTTTTTTATCTGTATTATAGTGATTTTCAACTCATTTGGCTGGTTCGTCACTTGTACTTCCACATTTTTGGAAGAATGTCAGGAGTGAAAATTGAACTCGTAACCTTCAGCGTGAGAGGCATGGATGTTACCACTACGCCAGATCGCCTCCTCTGAACCATCACGGTCACATCACATGAGACAGGAAGTCTTTTTTTTTAGCAATTTTCCAAATTAATTGGCAAGCTGAACTTTCCGAAAAAAAAAATCATGGTAAAAAGTCTGTTTCTATTGTGTCTTTAGAGGAATTACTCAAAAAATCTCCCCCAATGCCGCTTATTTAGGGTCACGCACTTGTATTCGCAGCTGTATATAAACAGCGTCATACGCTCTCACATCTCGTATCGTATGATTTCCACTCATGGATATAAATTCTCTTCCTGCGAAAATCTCCCTTCCACACAACAACTCTCGCTCTCTTTCTCTTTTTTTCCGCACTGTGGGGGCGCCTTGGAGTGGCTGCCCACGACAGTTATTCCATACCACTATTCAGATATCAGTATCCGAGTGCGGTAGCGTGTCGTCTTCACGGTGGATTATCAAGTGCATTGAATAATTTTCTTCATCTGAACAAACTAAGCAATATTTTGGCGTGCTGTGTCATCAAGTCAAACAGATTCCTGCTAAAAGCGTTGCTTTGCAAAAAAAAAGCATCGATATCTGGAGAAAGAATCTTGGAAGGTATTTTGCGATTACAAACTCAATGAGGTGTGATTTAGTTGCAAATTTCAGCTTTGTTTAGTATGTGAAAAGTTTGTAAGGATAGATCGATATGGTAGATGGCACATCGAACCAGGACTTGCTGTTGACTAGACTCCCAGAATGAGCAAAACAGAACAAGCTTTTTTTTTCTTCCTACTACTCTGTTTGTAGTAGGAGAGAGGCTTGTGTCCTTAATTAAGCTTTGATAGTCAAGTATTTTTCTGTGTCGTGTGGAAAATATTTTTATTGAATTGTGGAATTGATTTTCCTGAACACATGTACACCTAAAGACTAAAGCCATCTAGTATATACACGGCAAATGTGATTTTCGGGTTTGTTTTGAATAATTTAGAATAGACAAGTAGATTTAGGATGTGTTCGATAGGTTTTTGTTCTCTCAATTGCTCAATTTTTTATTTGTAATTTCTATTTTCCTGTTTGTCTACCATTGCAATGTTAACAACTAGTTTACAAATGATTGCTGGTTGTGAAAACGGACCACGGTTCAGAATGAGTCAAAAACTAAGAACTAATTTCTGGCAGGGACAAAAGCTAAATTGTGTGATATAGTGTTTTTATTGTGCTCTTTCTTTGAAAGGATCGAGTAGGATTTTATTTAGAATGGGTTTGTTTGCTTGGGCCTATCGAATGTCTAGAGAAGTTGTAGTTTTGTTGTTTTTATGTTATTCCTAACTTCTTCGGGTAACATGTTGGCTTCTGGTGTGAACTTCTTTGCTAATCAGCTTTTGTGTAGTATTGTGAATAAGTTAGTGGTATTACTCTCGGTATAAAATAGAAAGATTTTTTTAAAATTATCACTTCTTTATAGCCCATTGTCTATTTTTTAATATTCGGCAATTGTAAAGCGGACATTGAAGATGGGTGTCAAAGTGAATCGGAATGCAACAGGCATAAAAAAGATCGTGGAATAAAATGGCAGCTGTGGTTGGTCAACAGAGAGTCCAAACTTTGAGGGTATCCGAAGAAAAAGTACTATAATAACAGGAAGGAGACGTTTCTGCAGGCACGACTATTGACGGAAGAGAATTCTTGAGGTCGAGCAGCGTTTCGTCTCAAACACTGTTGGGACCGAAAGGACACTTACTAAGTAGGAACACACAATAATACAACACGTGTCCACTAATCGTCAACAGCACACATTCCACTCAACTCGAATCTCACTAACTTAGGCTCAAAGGCTTCTAAGCTAGTTCATCTGATCACTGTCTGCGAGCGAGACTTTGTGGTTCCGTTCGAACCCGAATAACGAGTACCAGAAAAAACAGAGGAAAACAATCAAGGGCTGTTTGTTGTGATAGATAATTGCGAAAACGAAACGTAGTACTTTTATCAAAACTCGCCATCAATGACTTGCAAATAACATGCTTCTCTGTTTCATGAAATACATGTTTGATATAAAATCCAACATCCAACATCAAATGGACTAACAACGCTTATCACGATGTAATTATAGAACATATGGGAATTAAATTTTTCGCATTTTCCCATTTTCCTTTAGTGTTTTCCGAAAAAATTTCATTTGCCATGTTTGGTTGGTTGAAATATATATGTATTATATTTTTATGGGACCCCCATCCCCTTCCAGAGAAGGGAAGAGTGTCATACCATCATAGGAATATTAATTGTACTGTAAAATCCTCACATTCCAATTTTGGTTCCATTTGTTTGATCAGTTCTCGTGTTATGCAAAAATTTGAGTTTCATTTGTATGGCAACATGCAACAATAATTTAAGGTACAACGGGGCAAGTTGAAACGATTTTTTCGAAGTTCAACTTGAATGTTATCTTAAAAAATCACTAAAACACTAAATTGAAATCTGTTTGCAGAATATACAAGGTATAACAGGTGACTTTCGATAGAAAAAAAAATGAGTGGGTTATATCTATGATATAACCGCAAGGTTCACGAGGAACTACCTTAGCTTAGCAATCATTCGTTTGTATTGATTAAATTCTTGATTGAATGAAACAGTTTCCAAATTCAATTGAGTTCAATATATTTGCTCTGTGAGTGAAAAAAATGAACAAATGCCGTGTAAAGTCAATTCATTTATTGTGATTGATTGTTCTTCATTACAAGTAAATTTAATGACGGACCTTTTACGTTTGGTATGATGACTAGAACAAAATATATGTACGGAAGAATTATCAAACGTTTGATGAACCAGCCTAAGGCTGAAAATCTTTCCAATAAAGACAAAAAAAAATTATCAAACGATTATTTTATTTTACATTTCCCTCTGAAGTTTACATCCCAAAAGTGTACATACTTCTCGAATCTCGAATTTGCTTGAAACTGGGAAGTTCATTCGCTTCTAGTGGCTGCACGATTTTCCCAGGTTCCTAAGTTTAGAAGATCATGTTAGGACAGACATATTCCACTCTGCACAAAGGCAAGCGAGGACAAAAGTACTCGCAGTTTGCATTTATTTGCAGAGCCGATTTCCCCAGAAACCTCGGTTTTGAAGTCTGTGTTAGGGAAACACATTTCAATCGGAACAAAAATACCCCCGATTTGTATGAATTCGCAATGCCGATTTCCCCACGCTTCATGGATTTGAAGTCTGTGTTAGGGAAACACATTCCAGTCGGAACAAAAATACCCCCGACTTGCATGAATTTGAAATACCGATTTCTCCAGGCACCTTGGTTTAGAAATCTCTATTAGGGAACACATTTCGGTGGGAACAAAAGCTCCCCCTACTTTCGTGTGTTCTTTTTCTTCTTTTTGGCTTTAAGAGGGTTTAAACTTTTCAGTTCACTCGCCTCTAGGCTCTTTCGTGTGTTTGCAATGCCGATTTCGCTGCTTGGTTTTAAAGTCTGTGTTAGGGAACATTTTTCGATGAGCACAAAAGTCCCCCTACTTTCATGTATTTGCAATGCCGATTTCCCCAAGGCTGCTTGGTTTTGATGGCTGTGTTAGGGAAACCGTAAATCGGTCCAATCAAAACGATGCAGTTAGGGCGTTTAGATAACGCCTAATATTTTACAGTTATTCAATTGTTTATCTAATGAAAAACAACATTTTGTTAGTTGCGATAGATGCGTAGAAATATTCCCTATCAAGTGATGCAAACATCTCTCCTATCCAGTACGAAATGTTCGAGCTATAAGCATTCGAAATCTTTCATTTTTTCCTGCATGTTCTGTGTTTAGGTTTTCATTTTACCCTCCATATATTCCGGTTAGACGTAGTCCCACGTCAAAAAAGGGTTTCACACTGGATGTTTTGAAAAATACCCATTTTGAAAATGTTTAGTTCTCTAATGCATTGTTTCAACTTGTCCGTAGAGCGGGATAAGTTGGAATGCGGAACTATCATGAGTTTAATGTGCGGTTATGCTTCTCGAACTATCTTCAACTGATTTATGAAACACTTAATTGAATGAATGACATATGAACATTTGGAGAAAAGGGTTTTGGTACACTTGAGATGTGGGGGAGTAGTCTGATACACGCAAAATGGGCACTACAAACTAGGAATTAATATACGAAACAATAACATCAATAATACTATTTTGGACGCTTTAATGTCAGAGTAGAGAAAAAGGAGAAAGGAAGGAGGGTATGCCTTGTGGAAACTTGTTTAGAAATAAATCCAACTAAATTTTAACATTTTTATTAGGTGTTAGGTGTACCGGTAAGTTTCTTCTGTTTTACATCAGCTGGCGTAACTTGATTATTATTCCAGTGAATCCAATTTCCAGACATTCGTTGGAAAGCTACTGTCATTTCGCGCCTTTTTCAGTATATATATGTCAAAAAGTTGAAGGGTAAACAACATAGTTTTTTGCCACTTCGAATATGTCGAATTTCGTACCAACGATAGTGTTTTTGCGGGGAGTGTTACTTCATTACTTCAATATGAAGAAAAAAGCTGCGGAAAGTCATCGCATTTTGGTGACCATGCTCCAACTGAGCGAACGTGTCAGACGTGGTTTACACAGTTTGAAGTTTGCACAATGCTCGGCCGCATGTCGCGAAACCGGTCAAAACATACTTGGAAACGCTGAAAAGGGAGGTCCTATCTCTCCCGCCGTATTCTTCAGACATTGCTCCGTCCGATTACTACCTTTTTCGATCGATGCAACATGTCCTGGTTGACCAGCACTTCTCCAATTTTGATGAAGTCAAAAATTGGCCGACAAACACGAGAACCTCGGTTTTCTATCCATAGCTGCTGATAGACTCACCTCAATGAATCCACTGACTTCGGTGTTTTCTATGAAAATTCTTACGCCTCCCATAAACTGCAGGAACCTTGTTCCGTTTATGTGGCTGAGCTGTCAGCAGTCGACTTCGGATTGGGTATTATCTCCAACAAGCCTGCAGACCATTACTTTATTTTCTCGGATAGTCTCAGTTCGCTTTAGGCTTTAGGTTTAGTCGATGAAAACTAACATGCACCCATATTATTTCCTAATAAAATGGAGACAGCAAATGAATGTTCTGATTGAAAGATCTTATAAGATAACCTTTGTATGGGTCCCCTCTCATTGCTCAATTCCTGGTAATGAGAAGCTGGACACTCGCAAAGATGGGTGCCCAGGAAGGCAAATTGTTTGATAGAAAGATTCAATACGATGGGGTTTTTCAATTATTGCGTCAGAGTTCCGTTTTGAGTTGGTAAACCAATTGGGACAATTTTTTAAAAGCGTCATAACCTTGATGTGTCTCAACGATGAAAAATCCTCCAAAATGCATTAATCAAAGGCATCGAACATTTAATCTAAGCAGCGACTAAACAAAAGTTTATCTATCAGATAGAAGGGATGAATAAACGTTGACATCGGTGTTTCTGAGGAAGTATAGATGAAACAGAAAATGAGGATCGCGGCTATCTAAGATATCCCGGGGGTTGGGAGACGGGGGTGTCCGGTTGTTTACCTTGTGCCCTCATTGCTCTGGAAAGCTGAGAGTGAGCTGCATGGAACATAGAATTTTGTTCAATCGAGCATAAGTTGCTCCCAATGTGCGACTCAGCTGATGAAATGCAATGAATCACGTGTTCATCGTCGAATATGTATTATACACGAGTCCTGATTGTTCCACCGTACTGAAAAATTGCGTGAATTGGTAGCTCAGCTGAAATAATCGATTGGGATGAGAGATCTCCTGAACCTAAAGACCCTGCACATGCGCTTACGTCGATCGTCGTCATTGACATCACTCGGATGTTTGTCCTTGAAAAAAAAGTCTCAGTATTGCCAGCGGTCAGGCACTGTCATGTGGAGGAAGTGTTTGTGTTATTCCACTCCGCTGCAAGGCTTTATCAGCGAAATGCAATCACACTTATGCAATAGAAAGCTGAATCGAACGCTGAGATCTGTTATAATTCCGTTAGCGCTTCTATACTATTTTATATGAGACAGAAACAAGAACATGCAATTAAAATGCTTTTTTTCATTTCATTCCATTTCAGTAAATTTCGCAAATTTTCAAAGAAAGCATACAGAAACGCCGGCATCGTCTGGGACGGAAACCGCGTCAACAATAATTGAGAGCAGAGAACTGTAGAATTTGCACTAACGGAGATTGGTGTGAGTGCGGTGCGGAAAAGAGCATCAAAGCGGAAGAATCCCCTTGTCTCCTTCTCGGTTGGAAGTAAATAAGTACAACTCGGCTCCGTTGCGCAGATTTAGTTGGAAGCCGGGCTTCAACGCGTTCAGTTCTTATAGCGAATCCCCTAAAGCGCCGTGTTTTCCCTGTGAGCGATAGAAGGATATTTGTAAGGCGACTCAGCTTCCTTAGCTGGTCCTAGTGAGCGGGAGTGATCTGCAGATTTTAGTGAGAAGACGGACGGGTGATCCCCAAACACGAGTGATCAAGAAAAAGTGTCTCGGATAGAGTTTCGTGAATAATTGAACAACGATAGGAAGAACTCTGCCATTGGAAAACTACCAATTTTTATGAGAAGATATTCCATCAAGTGAACTTGAATACGAAATAACGTGAAAGTTTAGTTATTGGAATACGAAAACATCGTTAAAGAGCGTCTGTTAATTCAAAGGTAAGTTTCCTCCGTAAAACAATTCACGTTGCGCTCCAGATAAAACCAAAAATATTTTGCCAAATATGTTAGATCAAACTGTGATTATCCTGGACGGTGGAAAAAAATGAATATTCCTATATTGTGTAAAGCAGGAAAACGCTTCTCATTTGAGAGACTGGTCACGGTGGAGCGGAAACTTGATGTTGGTTTATTGACAAACTGGAAAAAAGTCTATGTAGTCACACACGTTACCTGAAGCGCATCCAATGTGTTTTGTAATTAACTCCCCAAAACAGAAAATACAACGAGAGCCATTTCCGAAATGTGCATTAATTGTTGAAAAAGTGAGATGAGAAAGTGATGAAAGCTAGCGGCCACACATTGAGCCACTATATGTAGTTTTTTTTGTTGGTCGTGCGGAAAATTTTACGCAATTATTCGTGTCTGCAGAAGTGGCCAGCTGGTCAAAAACATTCGTTACGATTCCTATTTGTCGCAAACCTCGGTGTGATTAAAGTATTATGTCTGCGCCCATCGCAATATTTTGTAACGATTCGATTTTGATACCGTCAGCTCAAAGCTTGTTCCAACGAACGCAGCTCATTCGGTTGACATGCATTTCCCCGCGATGTTTCATGGACAATGCGGACAATACACGTGAACTTGAGTCATTCTCGAGTTGTCATACGAGTGAAAAAGAATCAAGTGTAAACACACTCCAATCAGCAAATAGCATACACATGTAGGAATAACCGTGCGATTCGCAATTTGTTGATGTTTTGTACGCAAATCGATAAAACTACCGTGTGCATATTAGCCCCGATGCCTATCTATCTAAACGGTGACTCTGATAAGTGGCTTCGATGGACTAAGTGTGCTTTTTTTATCACGGAATTAATTGCTACTGCATTTATTTAAACAGGGATCGTAGTTCCGTGCCCTTCCTGCTAACAACGGGCCTCCTAACGACAGGCGCAGAAAACTCATGAACGGGTTATAATCGAGTTTGAGTTTTGTGCTAGGCAAACTTTACTCATCTTTTCACTTGATTATTTCATTGCTCCAAAAAAGGAATCTTATGTTGAACGCCGAATTCGTGCTAACATACAGTTTATAACATACCAACAGGAAGTTTATTCAGAAGAAGAGAAAGAAATGGTCATTTCGATAGCGAAATTTGTAGGTGCTGAAAAACGAACATTCGATGATTTGAATCTTATCTTGTTGTTCGTTAGTTTCATGTTGCAACAAGCAATGAATCATTTGCGTTCCCTAAGCATTCCTGGAGGTAGTCGGATAGGCCTATCTCGAACGACATCAACTCTGACAATCGTATACATTTCATTCGCTCCAGCAGTCTTAACAATGCCTTTTTCACCCAACTACGAGTGAATGTTCTCGTTGATTGATACGATCTAAAAAAGCAGACAATAATATGATACTCTTAGCTTCTATGTGATTAAGAAGATTATACTGTTGAACTGTTAACTTTTAGTGCAATTATTTAACGATATATGTAATGTACAATAAAATGGGAGCAATTTGTGATGTAGAATTAGGTCATTCAGCAAATCTCGCCAATTCGCCATGCGATTTTGCGTTGCCCTCCTGGAGGAACACAACATAATTGGCTGATTCTGGAACATGTAATCGAAGTATCGAAAAAAAAATTGATGCCAAGTGCCTTTAAATTGCATGAAACGTCTAGATCTACTAACTTCTTGATTTTTAATACGGGACTTCCTGAAATATTGATTTGCACGAGAAAATACAGGGTCTTTCAGATGCAACGCTCACGCAAAAAACAACGAACAGCTCCTTATAATTTTTTTTTCGCTCCGTCGATGGTAACACTGCTTTCCCTACTTCGGGACGATCATATTCGGCTGGTTTTTAGTGTCAAGATGTACAATTAACAAGAACGTGTATTTTTAGTGAAATCGTATTACTCGAGCAACCGAAGCCTTAATGAAACTTTGTCTTCTTATGGAAAGAATTTCAGCATTTCTCGTCGTCGATTACTTCCTCTGGGGGTGCGTGAAGGACCGTTGCTATGTTAATAGGCCACAAAATTCAGAGGAACTTAAAGAAGAAATAATGTGGAGGCGATCTGGCGTAGTGGTAACATCCATGCCTCTCACGCTAAAGATCACGAGTTCAATCCTCACTCCCGACATTCTTCCAAAAATGGAAGTAAAAGTGACGAACCAGCCAAATGAGTTGAAAGTCACTATAATACAGATAAAAAAAAGAAGAAGAAATAACTCGGATTTTCAACAGCATCGAAGTAGTAATGTTAAAGTTGTGTATGAAGAATTTTGTTCACCGTTTAAAACGCGTTATCGAAAAAGGGGTAATCACCTCGAAAATGTCCTAAAATAAGCTTTATTTTCGTTTTTAAAAATAAAGATCGGTTCACTTTTGTAGAAGTTACTAAAGTGTGTTGCGTGAGCGTTTAATCTGAAAGACCCCGTACCTTATGCAAAATTTTAGCTCAATCGGACATCATCTATAAAATTTGATTTTCTTGAAAACCGAAAAATCACCCAAGGGGGAGTACACAGCGGGCTCGAATACAAGCAAACCTGTTTTTGTGCGGTACCTTTTGGCGTGATTCCTCGTTTGTGCGACTTTCTTGGTTCACGCAAACTCATTGCACAAATAACAAATTCGCACCTAAACAGTCACACAAATGAGAAATCGCAGAAAAAGCAACCGCACAAAAACATGTTTGCCTGTATATACAGTCTCCGATTTATCGTGGAAATCTAATAAATTCTTAACTTTATTCTTAAAATATAATGAAATATCGCCATTCAAAATAAGTGTGAATGAATGTTCTCAACAACCTTCATTTAACCCGAAGCCGAGTAGGACACATTCTTTTCTTTCTGAGTGCCAATCTCAATGTTACGCAACCATGGCTAATCATTACGATCGGTGGAAGGATTTTCTATTAAAGTTTATCAGCTGTAATAATCATACTACAGGGAAACTTCGATATAACGTACCCTCGTTATAACGTACCCTCGATATAACGTACACCTTTTCAAAGTGTAAAGGAACATTTTTTTCAATATTTTTTTTCTGATAGAACAATTAATTATCTGTATTGTGATGCTAAAACAAGTTTTGTACCTTCAATCAATCTCGAAATACAGCTGGTTTTGTGATTCCAGATTCTAAATGAATCAAGCTCTAATCAACAGTACGAAGGGAAACATCATGAGAAAGGCTGGCTTCGTCTTCTGATTGAAGTTATTCATTAACTTGACTAAAACAGCAACACAATAATGTATTATAGACTACGTTTGTGAGTACTTTAATATGCTTCGATATAACGTACAATTCGATACAACGTACAATTTTGAAAGTGAAATGTACGTTATATCGAAGTTTACCTGTATTTGGAAAACGATTACCGAACGATTAAGGCAGTATTCTAGCCTAGAAATATGAATAAAAAATATGTTTTCTTCATATTTCTATAGTTTAGGCATTCAAGAATATACCCTGGAAAGGACTTATCTAAAATCCTATTATTTACCGAGTTAGAGCGATTTTAGTAATGTGGTATCTAACCTGGAACGGCTATAACTATGAACTTCAAACGTGTTTTTCTCGAAACTATTTTTTTTTCAAACTGGCGTACACGATATCTCAAGTTCTACTGAAGCGATGCATGTCGAAATACGAACCTCTAAAAATGTTTTTTTTTAATTTTACTATTTCTAAAAAATCGGGAAACGTAAGAAAAAACGTTTTAAACCGTATTTTGTTTTTCAAACGGCCGCCATTTTGTCAAAAAAATGTTTTTGACTTGTCCGAGGCTCATGCGATGGCGGCATCTTTACTGATTCAGAATCTGTTCGATTTTTTTGTTTCAGATAACCAGGAGGGCTGGAATCGTGTACGCCATGTCACAGCTTTTTAAGTACATCATTCATAGTTCAAAGCAAAAATTAACCGGCCAAATGCAATGCACCTGGTACACAACATTGATAAATTTTCGCACTGACCACAGCTCGAGTTTGGTGAGAGCTTGACTTAGTATCGTTCAGTCTGCGTCGGAGATGGATTCTCCAGCAGAAAGAAAATATGTGATATTTTACAATTTTCCATTCGTTCATGGGAAAGAAGCAAGTCAGGTAGCTGAAAATATGAATAATATTTGTGGTCCTGATACTGTAACAGCCAATCGCGTCCCATTTGGGGTTCGTTGGTTCCATTTCGTTAGTTTTGATTTTAAGATGCATCATGCTTTGATCGGCCAATGATCGAAAATATTGATAAAACAATGAAAATCGCCAAGTACGTAAAACACAAAACGTAAAAACAATAAAAAAATATACCTGATTGGATACTAAAACAAACTCGATATATAAATGCTACACGAGATAATGAAGGAAAACAGTGGGTCTTTTACAACAAACGGTTATCAAGCCAAAACGGAATTGACAGGGATTGACAGAAAATCATCTACTATGAGTTGCTTCCCTAATGCCAAATTCTTGATACAGAACTATATTGTCAATAAGTATAATAATTATAATATAATATAAATATAATAATATAATACAGTGGAATCCCGATTAACCACAAGCGGATTATTCGCGACAGCGAGTTCCATAGTAAAGTAAATTGTTTTGGTCATGGCTTTCACACTGGTGTACACTACCTTGTAGATGGATAGTTTAATGATTTTTGTGTTGATAAAACATAGTTTTCATGCTGAAATATCTTTTTTGAAATTTGGAACTCATTTCTAGTTCTTTATTGTGTTATCCGCGATTTCCGTTATTCGCGGTGAGCTAGTCCGATTATTCCGCGGATAATCGGGGTTCTACTGTAATTATATAATTATTGGTTGAAAAAATAGTTTCATAAGCTCAAAAACTACTTCGAAAGCAGACTACTGAAATCACTATAAATATAGCTACCTTCTTGAAATTTCATTGATGCGTCGGCTGGCCAACCTCTCTCAGTTTCTCTTCTTCTACCGTGTGGAACGGACATGTAAAATTGTTCGTTTGCCAATGCGGAGCGCAGGGATATGATATCGCACACATTTGCGCAGTCGACTAGGTGTGCCTGTGATGCAATCGTATACAAGTGCATGAAAAGTTTTTCGGTTCAGAGAAATCAAAACAGTTACCGATGCCAATTAAAGACAGAGGCATTAAGCGTTTAAAAATCACACGCAAATGGTCGTGGAGAAACTCGCCCACCAAATCCATTCGCACGAGTTTGTCAGCATCCAAAAAGGTGTAAAAGTTTCACCGTTACCCACGGCTTCCGCCACCAGAGGAGTGAAAAAGCTTCACTGCTACCGTTAGTAGCATTTCCAGTGTGTGTTTCCCGAGATTGCCTGGCTTTAGAAGATCTACGCTTCCAAAGTTACGCCTCGATGGTCTTACAGGAAGCCACTTACGCGACGGGTATATTTAAGAGGTTTTACACTTTGCGATTCATTCGCTTATATCTCCAAGTTTGAAGACACTAATCTATGCACCATCCACACCAAACGCGTTACAATCATGTTAGAGGACACCCAACAAGGTTGTAGAACCTAGGGGGAACGTAATTAAATTTCGATTTTCATTTAACTTTCTTATACTCGCGTATAAGTCTGTAAGACCTAGCATCAATGAGGTGGCTGAATTAAATGACTATTAAAACTGAATGAAGTTAAAGAAAAAATATTTTCTGGAGTTTCTTTCACTCAATTATATAGCGTTAACCCAAAAATGAACCAGAGTCACTATGCTACTTTTTTTTATTAGTTCTAAGAATCTTCGTCACGATTTCTTCGTCCCATGTTTTGTTTGGCAGGCCACAAACGTTTTTCTCTCAAAAACTTCTATGAAAGGATCATTTTGTGTGTTTCTCAATAAAACATTCGTTGCGAATCTCCTTACCCTCATTTTTGCCAGCTAAGTTAAGTTCGTTGCACATCTCTTAAGATGGCCGTATACCGTTTGTCCGGAGGTCAAATATTTGACACTTTTTGACAGATAAAGCTCGGTTTGAAAATTATACAAACATTATTATGTTTGTCACTCTTCAATTATCAAACAATATCAAACATCGGACAAAAAATACGACTTAAATATTTAAGGTAACCTAACTATGTAACAACAGGTTCGAAGAAGAAACCGAAAAAATATTTTAGGCATCCAATAACTGAATACAGTAATCATTCGAGAACTGAACCTGGTTTAATTGGTTATATACCATACCTATTGTCTGACAAAGATATAACTTGCGGGGGATGTACTTAACCAGTGACTGATAGGGTCACTGAACTAGATGTTGACATTAATTCTAGGCAAACGGTTGTTTTTAGAACTGGCGCCAAAATCAAGAATCGGCTTCAATGGGATCGTTGTCAGCTGAGTTCTGGGCAGATACTTCTAATGATGTTTTTTCAATTAATTTATTTATGGAAAATTTTCTAATGGTCTCCATGCTGAGGAACAAAATGTTTTTAATGTTTGAATAGAAATAGAAATTTTTGTATTCACTGTTTAAAGCAAAGACGACATTCCTATAAGCAGATAAATTGTAAAAAACCGATTGGTACCGATTGAATCAGTGGGCCGACCCCTACACCATTTGGAAAATCGATATTTTTATAAAGATCGCCCAATTCTAGTATGAGCACCCTTACAAGTCTAACTAATGGATAATTCTATTCTCCCCGCTCTCACATATTTGTCCTATACTAAATTATATACATTGTTTAACACTAATTCACAAGCCCCTTCCCCTTTTACTTGGGATATAATCTGTATGCAATCCTCAATAGTTTTTAATCATATTGCATGGTTAAATTTACAAATTGCGAAGCGACCTGCACGATCAATTTCGGAACAGACTCTTGAATTATTGTAAAATGTCATGCATTATATAAATGCGCTAAATCCCAAGTTCTTCTTCTTCTTGGCACTAACGTTTCTAGTGGATCTTGTGCCTTCTCAACGTAGGTATTACTGCATCATTTTTATTAATAGTACTTAGATGATATTGCCATGCCGATAATGTATTCTGGAATGGCAAGCTCTAGGATACGCGTGACCTCAGTCGGAAAAAATTTCTTCGTCGAAAAATCCTCCGGCCAGAACGGGAATCGAACGAACCATGATAATGTGTGACGGTAACCACTCGGCTACGGGTGCACCAATCTAATCCCAATCCCACGTTCTGGTTAGACTAATTTGTGCACCTCAAATTGTAAATTCTAAAACGAGCAATTAACCCTTTCGCTACGAGCGTCGTCTATAGACGACATCAGGGTGATACAGCACATCGATCACACCAGCGCGATATGCATACTTTTCGACGCAGTGCTCCGTTCAGCAGTAGCACTCCGACGGAGCACACTTCCGTAGTGAAAGGGTTAAAGTAGTAGTTATATACTGTTTGAGGATATACATACCATAATAGCAATAGTCCTACGTTAATCATGCGATCATATCACATATATCACCACTTCCTAGTTTTTGAAAATAGACTTTGACAGTGAAAATTGAATTTGACGGATTGTGTCACGAGCGCATTGTTGACGTAGGGCTACGAAATTATTTGATTCAATTCGCGATTTTATTTTGGGGATTCATAGATATTTTAGTAAAACGTAATTCTTAACTGTTGGAAAAAACATGCCTTCATCTAAGAGATATTACCAATCATCCAACTTAACAATTCTGAATTCGTAACACCTACGATATTGTGCAACTTGCTCAATGCTAATGCTAATGCTAATGCTAGATATTTTATAGAGGTAGCTGAGAATGGTTGATTCATGATTCATTCCTTCTCTCGTGAAAACAGTATACAATTTGTCCAAATGTGGAAAATGGTGTTCTTATACGCATTGCACTGAGTATGCCTCTTGATCGTTCTTCTACTTCTTAGTATCACTAGCTGATCCAGCGAACTTGGTCTCGCCTTAAACCGATTTTCGGATCGGTTTTCCATGTACGAAGAATTACTCCATGCGCTGCATCGGAATGGGTTTTGTTTCGAGTCGTCAGAGGGAGCGGATGCACCATAACTATCCAAAGAACAAATCGTAAGGTAAGCCTAAACTTCAATAGTTGAATCGATACTCATTGCACGGCAGAGGGGTGCATCCGGTGGAATCAGCTCGGAGTGATTTATTATCAGCCTGACGAACTCATCTGACAAAGTATCTTTCTATACGACAACGCTCGGCTAAATGATGCAAAAAGTGATTCCATTCACGTGCTTATCACTCTGGATATAATTTCAGAATGAAACGGAATTCGATGATGAACTTTTAAGAAGGAATTTATGATGACTTAGAAAAGGACTGATAATTGCGTGGTTTTGTAAGAAGTAGCTGCAGATGGTTAACCTTATAGTCTACAATTAAATTTTCAAAAAGAGCGAACCAAATGAAAACGTTTCGATGGGTCATTGAGTAATTTCACTACTCTGCTGAGCGTCCTATCGATATGTTGTAGTTTCTAACATAGTCATTTCACCACGAGTGAGACTCGATGTTGTAGGTGAAAGTGCTAATTCAACAGTCTTATCTTCGACGAGAATAACACTTAAACTATTCGTACGTCGCATCCCTTCTTTGTCACTGTAAAGTGACTAATCTGAACTGGAACTCATCACAAGCTGAACATGCGATTGCACCAAGGCGGGACCTCGGAACCCTCGGAACTTATTTGTACCCCCAATAGATGGTCAATAATCTTTCATTGTGATTTCAAATTTGGACTAGATGTTCATGATTATATGTTTCCGTTGGAATTCCAGCTTTCGTCACGAGAAAAGGGTCAATTTTCTTGAATCAAAATTCTGTTCAATATATAGAATTATCGAGATAGGAGAGCCATTGATGAGCTAGAGAATGCGAAGACAGTTGCTAATTATTTGGTACAATTCTCGGTGAAACACGCTATGCACGAACACCAACACGTTGTATTTTCACCATCATTCCGCTGGTGGCGTGATGTTACGCCGCTCAGAGAGGAATGAGTAACACAACAAACGAAACACACCTTTCACTACCCATCTCTCTTCTCGCGAAATCGAAATAGGATTGTCTCCGCTGGATCAAGCAAGTTTCAACCAAAAATCAAATGCACACTTGCTGCAGATTGACTGAGATGAGAACTCTGACATATGCTTTTAGCTTTATTTGAATATTATAAGCAAAATATCTTTATAAAAGCTGCGCATAAGGAAATGGTTTAGCGCGAATCTGTAAAGCCGGGTTCAGACGGTGCGAGTAAGCATACGAGTCGGTCTAGTCAGTTACTGCAGTGCAGCTACTCACACCGTGTGAACACATCATGCCAGTTATTGTCATGTGTGATCCGGCGTGCGAGCTACTTCAAAGTTTTTTGAATTTACTCGCACTTGCATGCTTCACAACGTCAAAAACAGAATTTAGCGTTCGAATCAGTGATGCCAAATGTAATGAAATGTCTCTATTTTTAAGATATTTGAAAATATGTGAAGATATTTATAGACTTCAAAATTATTGGAAAAACAAATAAAACCCTCATAGTTTCTAAACGAAATAATTGTTATTTCGTTTTGCACGCTGGCGGGGCACGCTTTCTTTTTGAGATAGTTTTCTTGAGAATCTCTAATATAGAATCATTATCAGATCACAACTTACAAAAAAAAGTATTGTTCTAAGAAACAGAATACATATTCGATTTAAAAAAGTACATTTTCATTCATTATTAAAATTTTTGAAGCGTATTTATTGCACCTGCAAATCGACTATCATTTTCATTTCACAAAATAAATAAAATTAAAAAAAAATCTTTTAGACTACCATTTATAACATCACATCCTTTCGGAATTATCTGAGCTATGGATGTTTTCGAGATTCTAAAAAATATCGACATCCCAACGATATTCCAAAACAAAGGCACATCAATGTCATTTCTAATTTAACTCTTGCAGGTACAGCATCCCTCATGACTGTATCTTGGCGTTGTATTCGTGGAGCAATTAAATCCAACAGTTTTTTCACTTGTTCAGGTGTTATTATCAACACTGCTCTGTAATCTCGGGGATCCTCATCGTAGAGTTCCTTCAATATTGTATTTGTTGCTCCTTTTCTTTGCATCTAATTCCTGGCCCGAATCCTTTTCTCTTTCTGCTTTTTCGGATAGTACCTTCAGTTCAAAGAAATTCAGCACAAAGTATGTATTTTTAAACACGATCAGCGTTTGTTTTGCTATAAAATTGTGTGATGATACATTCAACTGAAAACCTAAGATGAAAACTGCCAATAAAGAAGTCGATTTTGGACCAATCATTTGACAAATTCGGACCTGATTGCTGTTTCTGACTATTTGATGGACATTTGAAAAGTCGCCTGGCATCCCTGGTAAACCCGTGCCGTAGTATCTAGTTTCTCGCCAGCAGCTCACACTGTGTGAACGGACAAGGCAAGTCAACCAATTGTCAAGCGAGTCCACCGGGTCAGTAGCTGCTCATTGTCAAGTCAGCTACTAGCAACGTATAAATGGGCCTTAAGAGAACGAAAAGGATGTGAACATAAAAACGTAATAAAGCCAGTCCATCGCTGTATGAGAGAGCTCGGGATCACAGCAACCATCTGCTAGTTTGCAATTCTTGCACTTGGTTTTTATTTATTCATCATTCATTCACTCATTCGTTTCGTTGGTGTTCCTCTTTTGAAAGCTATGCCGCAGCTGGAACTGTGTACCGTTTGAATTTGTAGTGGTTGTGTGTTCGGCAGACATCACCTGATTTTCTGACTCTTTTGTATTAGTTATTGTTGCTGTTGCTGTTTTCCGTTTTGGCGAATATCGCGTGAATTGATTCGACAGGGGACAAAAAAATCTTGAGAGGCATGTGTATGATGTAAGTTTGGTTGAAGTAACATAAATCATGGTGAGTTTATTCCACTTAAGTAATTCCGAAAAGCTGATCGTATGAAGTAAATTATTCCAAGTCCTTATCTTGATTAGTTAATCCAAGGGCGCTTAGTGGGACAATCAATGATATTATCCGTTGGTTTCGAACATTTTGTCATTCCGTTGGATTATATGGTATTATTTTGATAAACATGGACGACACTGGAATTAACAGTGTGATATTTCTGAGTTTCTGAAAAATAGTTTGCACCGTAACGTTAGCCATGAAGAAACAAGTAACGATTAATAAAACCCAACACATGGTTATTTGCGGAACAAGAGCATTGTTAAGCCTCTAAGCCCACTTCATGAAAAAATAATATAACGTATAACAATACCTAAAATCTCACATTCATAGTGTATTTATTGGGTGGAAAATCAAAGATAAGCTACAGTTGCCAACAGGTCGATGAACCTCAGTATATAACAGAGCAAAGGAAGCAAATAGGCGAAAATGGCATGAATGACTTAGCTTTAGTATTATGCAACTCACCGTTTACAAACAATTGTGTTTGTATTTCAGATATTTTTCAACAGTTCAAATATATATCCGCAACCAAGCGATAACTATTTGAATACTACATATTTGGGTCCAGTTGTTTTAAATGGAAAATCCGACAAATTTTCTACATTACGATTCAATATATGCTCACTCCAAGACCAAGAATGTTAATTAGCAAAAAATGGTCCTGAGGAGGATTCCTTGTCATCGTGCATAATTCAATCGTCCCGGCTGTATTGTATCTCTTATGAACCGGTTTATAGTTTCACCTTGAAGATTCGTTTCGCGATCTCATCTTCCGAAATCGGTGTTGTTAAACTGTACGTAACACTTTCGCGTGTCGCGCTATATTAGCAAACAATCGCGCGGTTTATTTTGACAATTTGTATGCCGTTATTATTGATGATCATATTTGTTTGGTCACGTAAATTGGTATGATTTATTGTATAGTATGAATAACTACAACAAACGCTGAGAAAAAAAATCGTACATGGGCAGACTTTTGAAAATTATATGGGGGATTTCCGAGGCTGAACGATCGTGAGTTTAAATCTCAGGGTCATTAATTCGCCATCTTTGTGTGTTATTACAGAACAACAAAATAACGTGCTCACTGTCACATTTTTCCAATACTTTCATTCAAATATTCCATGAACACACAAATATTGAAATCCTTGTTTTAAATCAAATTCCTTATGAGTTCCATTTGTAAAACAATAAAAAACAAAAGTGGCCTCCCCTCCCATTCCCAATGATAATTCAACTATCTTGGAGTCGGGAAACCTAGTTTACTCATTAAAACCTACCCCGAGGATTCCAATGGCCCTTACTGTGTTTTTTCCCCGCCAGAAAGCTCTCCAAATATTAACGATAGCCAGAGAACCGAAAAAAATAATTCAGTCGAATCTATAAAACTAATCAGGCAGAACAAGCTTCGCATGATTGCTAAAGACCGCAAGCAAACCACTGAAACTACTCAATGTAAACTTTTTACGGAGAAGTATTTTGTTTATATTCCGTCAAGAGACATTGAAATTGATGGCGTCATCACTGACGAAGAATCATTCACCTCATATTTCTCATAAGAAGCAAAAAAATGTAAAACCAATTGAAGGGCCCCTGGGAATGACGAATCTTCAAATTTTGCTTCCCCAAGAACACAGAAAGATGTGGGGTCCGGGTCTTCCAATGCTGGGTTAATTTCCTCACCTAGTATTGCGAGTCACAT
Source organism: Toxorhynchites rutilus septentrionalis (assembly GCF_029784135.1). Classification (NCBI taxonomy): domain Eukaryota; kingdom Metazoa; phylum Arthropoda; class Insecta; order Diptera; family Culicidae; genus Toxorhynchites; species Toxorhynchites rutilus. Next base: position 131,083,484 of record NC_073746.1, read on the forward strand.
TCTAGATACTCTAAGCATTCACGAACACTTCCTTGGTGGAACAAAGAGTGCTCGGATGCTTGTTTCGATAAATCCTCTACTTAAAAATTTTTATAGTTCAAAAATCTCATTGAAGCTGAAACGACGATATGTTAAAGGATTGTCAGAATAAACATCTATGAGCACTCTTTGGAACACGGCTAGTTGTATGATAAACAAAATCATACAAACGAAAATAGAGCATTCCAACCGATGGATTCTAGATTTTACCAAAAATGTATGCCCGGTTTTCGTTCCTGTAGAAGACATATCTCGCAATACATCGTCACTCAATAGTAATAGCGACCCATGACTGAATTCTTACTTGCATTTTTTTCGTGCAATAATCCAGCTTTTGGTTCCGATGGAATCAAATTTAATCTTTTGAAGAACCTGTCAAACGTTGCTAAGAAACGTTTATAAAGGTATTCAATAAGTTTATTGAACAAAATATTATATAGAGACAAGTTTCTTGCATCCGTAATTTATTGGAAAAAATAATTCTCCGACGTTTAGACGAATTCGTTGAAACGGATAACTTTTTATCAGACACGTAGTTCGGTTTGCGCAAGGTTTGCGCGTTTCTAGAATAAGGTACATGGGCCTTCCTTGAGGCTCTTGTTTAAGTCCTCTTCTGTATAACTTCTATATTAAATTTACAGACAATCATATTGCAGGTGGATCTACATAGAGGCAACTGGCAGATGAAAGAATTGTATCTTAATTTGAAGACCCTTGTTCAGTGAATGTTACAAAATTGGCAATATATTAAGACCATTGAGTCCTTACCCCCTGATTTTCTGGTATAGTCTTAGCAGTATACAAGCCATTCCCTTCTTGAATCAACAGACGGAAGCATCTTATTTTCATGCCAAAAAAAGATCCTTTCTCGAGTTTTCCTCTTATCAACAAGTTCGGCGATCCATTCTTATTTATATAGATACAAGAAGATATAGGAGTGCGTTTAATCACATTAAAATCCATTTCCACTTTCGAACAAATATCAATTTCGTTAGCGCAAACATCAAATGGACTAACAACGCTTATCACTATGTAATTTTAGAACATATGGGAATTGAATTTTCAGAATTTTCCTTTGTATTGTAAGTGTGTTTGAATATTTTAACGATCTTTAAAATAAATCGAATGTGACCGATAAAAAAACGAATTAAATGATTTGAACGAAAGGTTATCTGATGTTTCTTGGTGTATTTCATTAACGTAACTGACATGTTTGATCTCTTAAAAGTTAAACGTCAACTGAAAAAATTAATATAAGTTTGTCGAAAAGTAGAAAAAATTGAATATAGAAAATCTATATTTTTTGCTGTCTCCTTGTTAGAAAATACGTGCATGTGATTTTCAACATGGCTTAGTTTATAACAGCTTGGTCTTGTTCATAAATTGGAAAACAGCGAAGCGAAGCGAAACCAGCTAACTTCAATGGAGCTGATTAATCGGCCTGTTTGAAATCGCGTTATTTTATCGTTGTCATTCAATAAGTCATTCGTATTTGTGGTTCAATTTACTCTCTATCTGATCGGCATAATTACGGAAATAATTCTAAATTGTTGAAATTTGAATGAAAATTATTATTCAATTTCGTTTGGATGCTAAATTTGTTTTGAATGTGTTTGAATGCTAAATTTTGCGTGTTTATTCCACCCGAAAAACCATTACTATTTTTGCTTCATAGAAATGGAACATGGAGACCAATGTTGTTTACGTCGAATTGCGTGGCAAGGTTTTCACATTTGCTCAACTCGATTGGACTTTAGCTTGAACAGAATGCAAAATTGCGCTTTTTCCATTCAACAGAATACAACCAACAATATGTGGGGACGAATACGATCGAACTTCATTTTGTGTTTGAACACACGCGCAATGTCATGACAATGCATTGCGCTTTGGCCTGGCTATAACTAAAGCTGTGTCGGCGTTGCTCATGATAGTGTCTCGCAAGTGAATGTATTATTCCTCGCACCGCTTTTGTTGATTGTGTAGTAAGAATTGCAGTCGTTCAATCTCTACCTTCACGTATATGTCGACCATAAATTGTTGGCACAGCTTACGATATCTTGAATTGGAATTTCTTGACCATGTCAAATCACCATATGATAAACATAAAAATCCTTCGAGCGCGCCCTCTGTTTGTTTCGTCGCATGTTCATAAATATTAAATCAAAGTGAGAAATGATGTTCATAATGAATTAAGTATCTGTGACGGGGTCTCGTTGGTCTAATGTTTATGCAAGAGATTTTTCGTTAAAGAAACCCTTCTGACTTGCACTGTAGTCACGCGTATTCTTGAGCTTGCCACTCCAGAATACATTCAAGGCGTATTGTTCGTCATCGAAATCTCAACTATTTACTAATAAAAATGACGCAAGTAGTACTACGTTGAGAAGGCAAACCTTGGGAACGTTAGTGCCATTGAAGAAGAACATAGCGAGGGTCGTATGAACGGTGTGTGTCAACGATGAATTCCAGATTATTGTTTTTTCTTCGCATTAAATTTCTCGTGTCACCGTGCTATCATGATTCCAGCAACGCTTGTACTTTGGATCTACACACGTGCTCTCCAGCTGATGTTTCATCAGGGTTGATGGCAATAGCGTGATTGTCATTTTGTAATCCGAGCAAATGTGATTTGAAGATTTTCGATAACTCATTGTGCTCATTCAAAATGGCTTCCAGCTTGTCGGAGATGCTCCCTGCTTTAGATGAATTGATGTGACATGTGTATTTGTAGATGGATGTTCAATGAAGCGGGCGTTACGCCATCAGTCATTGAACAACTTAAATGAATTCGTTCTGTTGAAAAAAACGAACAACGGTTAAATTATTAGAATATTTTTGACACAAAAATAATAAAATCGCAATTACAAATAGGGAATTGGGGTCAAAATTTAAGGTTATATGTATGGTATGAAGTCAAATTTTTGAAAAAAAATACAGATCTTTTTTTCTGCATAGAGTCACCCTATTCGGTATTAAATGTATGGTTATCGGTATCCTATCGGTATCATATATAGTTTACAACCTATTCTCATACCTACCAAGTATTTTGAGTATAATTTCATCAAAATCGGTCGATCCGTTTCGGAGGAGTTCGGTAACAAACACCGTGACACGAGATTTTTATATATATAGATAATCTGTTTAGACTTAAGTTTAAAAATGTACTGCTAGATGATGGCTGTTTATCCTCTTGAGCCGAATTAAATAAATAAAGGGGAAGTCTAGAAGATCTTCCAAGGCTCTCTGAAAAATTTTCAAGTAGTTCTGCTTATTTGGGACTCCGGATTTATCGATCTACCCATCAATAATGGCACCTAAATTCTTGGCGCATTAAATTCTGAACGGAAGAATGAACGGAAGAACGACTTGGTTTTCTTTGCTGTGTGTTTTAGAGTGCTGTCCTACTGGAATACAAATAGTATTATCTTGGTACGAATCACAAGTCATAATCCCTTGACTTTCCACGAAAATTTTCACTCCGGCCCTGAAAAACATCCAATCAAATTTGACCCTCTATTACACCTTAAAATATTTGCAAAGAGTAACCTTACATTCTGTATATTTATGTACAATGGTGGAGAAAATGCTTTTCTTTTATTTTGCAAAAATATCGATTAAATAAGTACGCAAAGTAAGTGTTCTATGGTTTCCTTTTACTAAATAGTTATAGTAAAAATAGTTCATTCCTTAAAATCTATTCTTGAAGATAGTTCGAGCAGATATTACTGGAACACTATAAGCTCGAATAAATCAATGTACAAGTTCAAATGCATTTGCAACTTGATTTCAACGAGAACGTTTAATCTTTGTAAAAAAAAACTATAGGTTAAGTATAGGTTTGACGTCAGTGAATGCTCATTGAAAGCAACGTATAAGAGTCCGACGATATACACAAGCGTAACTTTTTTTTGTGAGAATAAAATGTTTTTTTCAATTATTCATCACACACCTGTCATTTATATAGCATCGTGGAGTTGAAAAAAGTCAACAGGTTTGATTGAAGAGCAGTACACTAAAATTCATATAAATTTATATTAACGAAAATCTCACTTGAAGACCAGCGGTGCTTCCATGCGTAGTTATGTTAGAGATTTTTTCAGCAGCAAACATTCATATGATATGATACTGCTTGGTTGCGCAATCAGTGTTGTTAAATATTTAGAACTATTTCTGAAGCTATCACAGATATGCCTATTCCGAAATATTTGATATCTACACCGTCATCGGGATAGCTCGATTCGTAAAGTGTCATCCAGCTGAAAAAAAAAGATCTTTGGGATCATACAACAACCAGATATAATTTCTTTCCAACGATTCTGCAATAGCTATCCTTCACCAAGTGGCAATCAGCTTATCTAATTTGCATCATGTCATATCGCTTGTTACAATAGAATTAGTTTGTGAGGCGCTAGTTTCATTTCCCCAAGTTGGAGGTTGGAAGATCACAGTCATTTTTCAATTGAGTAAATCAAATCAAGCTGTCAAAATTGGTTGGAGCGCGTGCACAACAATGAGGGATCAAACAGACGCCGTATAAGGTCGCTCTTTCCGCTCAATTATAATTGATCAAAAACCCTATGATACTGCCACTGTTGATACTGTTTTAACGTCGATGCAAACAAGCTGCACTTGTATGCTTTCGGTTTCTAATTATTTCCCCTTTTTTTTGCATTGATTCAGCAGACAATTGACGTTGGCTACTATTTACAGACACTGAAGGAACCAGTGTCAGGTCAGCTAGAGCGCAATCGCCTGTACAGCGGAGAGCGCCGCCATTCCTTCCCGTGGAAAACGATCCCACAAAAAGAAAACACGACGCAACAAAAACGAAACCATGCCAGCTCGGTTCGAGGACGCCGCTACTGACACCCGGCGTGGTGTCCCCAGACATCTAGGGGAACACAACGAATGTTGTCACATACCGGATGACATTTGCATCACAGGCTTCTCCGGGCGTCTCCCGGAAAGCTCCAACATCGAAGAGTTCAAACGCAATCTGATGGAGGGCATTGATATGGTGAACGACGATGACCGCCGGTGGCCACGAGGACTGTACGAATTGCCCACCAGAATAGGCAAAATAAAGGACGATGATCTGCAGAATTTAGACGCTGAATTTTTCAAGATCCACCAGAAGCAGGCGGAATGTATGGACCCACAGATGCGAATGCTGCTGGAGTGCACTTACGAGGCAATCATCGATGCGGGTGAGTGCTTTTTGAACGACCGGTCATGTATTTATCCTTTGTAGGTTATTTGTTTGATATTATCGGGTTTATGGGATTTTATAGCGTACTGCTTGGATGCGTTAATTGAAATATACCATCGGAATATTGGACTGTATATCAGTTTTAAGCCTTTTTCGTGCATAACTCTATGTTGAGTATTGCTGAAAATCATTAGAACGCAATTGCGATAATTCTAGTTATTCGTATCAAAGAAATGAACCTCATTTTTTTCTCGGGCTGGGTATAACAACTCTACTCGACGTTCTCCAATTTGGATAGAACATGGATTTTTTTAATGAAATTATGTTTCCTTCAAGGATCAGTCGGGGCGGTTGGGTTGCTGCCATACAAATGAAACACAAATTTTTGAATTACTCGAGAATTAATCAAGCAAACGAAACCATATTTAGCACGTGGAGGTTTTAGGGTGCAATAAATGTTTCTATGGTGGTTAGACACTCCTCCCTTTTCCCTAAGGGGGCTGCTATACAAATAAAACACAAATTTTCGAATTACTCGATAATTAATCATGCAAACGAAACCAAATTTGGCATGTGGAGGTTTTAGGGGGTAATAAATGTTTCTATGGTGGTTCAATACTCCTTCCACCTCTCTAAAGGGGGAGGGAGGGGGGATTCTGTCATACGAATAAAACACAAATTTCTGAATAATTCGAGAACCAATCAAGCAAATGGAAATATGGAAAATATGGCATATAAAGTTTTTAGGGATAGATAAACGTTTTAGAGGCGAATGAACTGTAAAGTTTAAAGCCTCTCAAAAACAAAGAATGAAATGAAAGTTTCTATGGTGGTTCGACACTCCTCTACCTTCTCTAAAGGAGAGGGGTTGCATAACTCGAGAACTAATCAAGCAAATTGAATAATGACGAGTTTTGATAGAAGTACTAGGAATTTTATAGTAAAAGGTATTTTTAAAGGGTCGATTAGAAGATCAATTAATTAACAGCTTAATAAGAAAACGCGAATATTTGAAGGTATTGATAACAAAACATTAGTTTTGAGCGGGACGAAGTTTGGCGGGTCCGCATAGTAAGAAAATAAAAAAATATTGTTTTTTTTTAGATGTTTTATAAAATGTGACTACTTTCTAGTCGAATTTTTGACTGTTTTCTGTTTATACAATAAGTATTTTCGCGAGCCGAGTCCGACATTGATATTGGGCAAATGCTCTTGATGCGGACTGATTGGAAAGCGTAGCAAGAACAGTTCGGGGCTTAACGTGTTAAACGATTGAACTATTCATCGAATACAATAGGTTTTTTTTTTAATTTTACTCGTCACTTGCCTTTTCCAACCGTGCCATAAGCAGTATTTTTGCATACAATCTCAGTTTCACCGTCTAAATTGCGCAAGTGTCGATTAACCGTTTCGTCGCCCCGTCACCCAGATATGGGTGACACTTTCCTCGTTCAAATTGAATAGGATTTTCAGGAGAAATTCTATAGAATAGGCACCTAAATGTAACTATAGGATATGAAGAAAAATAATAAAATCATAACCATAATATTATACTGTTTATACTATACTTTTTATTAATTTATAGTACAGATGGTTTGTATTGCAGTTTTTTGCAAAACCCATAGAATATGACTTTGGCATGTGTTATTGTTATCAATTCGTCTTCAATTGAAAACAAACATTGCTAGATTATGTAAAAGTTATCTACAAGCTAAGTTTGATCTTCATTTTATAATTTATTCGCAAGTTGGGCCCTGCAAGAATCTCAAAAACGTTAATTGTGCCCGTGTAGCAACTATAAAAGCGGTGTTAGTGTTACTCTAGACAGCGGGCAGTGCATGGCAAGGCTGAGAATTGATTTGACAACGCTCCCTCAAGTGGAATATATGGGAACGAATTTTGAAATTATTCTCTCGAAATGCAGTGGAGAACCGAGTGTTCATAATATGACATATTGGCGACATATTGGTTGCTTCGCGAAATAATAAAATAATTGGGGAAATGAGGTTAAAATTAACAGGGTTGGTAAAATGAACCGGTGCTTAAGTTTCGAAAATTTAACTAAAAGTCAATCGATACTTTTTGATTATCATATTTTTCATGAAGCTTTTTAGGACACCCTGTGATGCATGAAACTGTCAAATGTAGAAAACAATAAACAGAAACTGATATTTTGTTTTTTTCAGCGATAAATTCGCTTCTAAAATTACTTGTTGTTTGGGGCAAAATGAACCAGCACCGGAAAATGATTTACAATGTTATGTTCTCTAAAGCTGATATAACTTAACACATGTTGCTCTTCAAGGGGCCTCTATTGTAGCTTTTAATCTGGAAAAACCTCAAAATGTGAAGCGTTGTGTTTCTTACTATGTTTTTGTACGCATGAGAAAATTTTAATTACTACTCTAGGTGAATAGGCCCAGATTATTTCATATACATACCCACTTTCTCAATAAAGATTGAAACAAATTTGAACCAGGGGTATGACTAAAACGTCAAATCCCTCATATTGCCAGTGTACCCAATATTGCTGCGGTTCACTGACATTTTGGTTCTGTCAATTACTGTTTACAACTCGGTCCGGATATATAGTCGAATAGTGGCTAACTTTAAACTCCATGTTAAATGTGAACACCTCCGTGAGAAAACGGAATATGAAAATCACTCATGCAGTTAGAAATAAAGCATACTATCTCCGTGATTTCAACGATTTCAATCCTCGCAAATGATACGTTGGTAAACAAATGACGCCATATTGATTTTGATTTTGGGTAGCCCATATTATATTGATGTCTAACCCCTCATTTGAACATGAATCAACGTATAAATCTAACTCATTTAGCATGATATGTACAGGTGTTCATTTCGCCACCACCAGGTGATTATTCCAACCGCACACTAAAAAAACACAAAGCACACTGCAAGAAACATCGGGCTGTTGTGCTATCCATAACAACAATGATCATATCAACTGAAAAATAGAAAAACAGAAGAAATAGAGCAATTTCAAATGAAATCGACAAATGACAAAACATGAGTATTTTTGATTCGAATGAAAGTTTGTATTCCGTTTAGGTTGGAGGAAATATGAGTTTTTCACAGCATTTGGGAATTTTTTGACTCAAGCGTAACTTTGAAGAGAGCGTATGGAATTTATTACTCCCCCTTGAGTGATTTTTCGATTTTCAAAAAACTCAAACTTTGACCGCTTTGCGTCACTCTCCCTTAAGTCCGAATAAGATGAAATTTTGCATAGGGTGTTTTTTCGAGGTGGTGAACATTTTGTATAGGGTAACTTTTTGAAATTGTAGGATCGATTTTTTCCCATACATTCATTGACACCCTAATGAACACGATTAAAATCCGGCTCTATGACAGCTAAAATGCTTATGACAGTAGCATAGTTTGTTTACAAACAACAGCAATATGATATATACAATAAGTATGATATGTGAAGCATTTATTGCATTAATTGATGCATATCATAAAGCAGGGATTCCCTAGTGATGTATGCAGGATAGCCTTATATTACAACCGGTGTGTTTCATCGAGCCGGAGGAATTACCATTTCTTCTCATAGCGAATTCGTTTTTAAAACTGAGTCAGTGCCAAACTGACTCTGTAATAAAAAAAACCTTTTCAGTTTCACGAATGCGGTGGTTTGTTGGTGTGCGTTATATAGTCTGATTTGTTTACATTTGCGACGACAAATGTACAGTGTCGACGTCTGGTGGTGATATTAGTGCTTGGGAGGTAAATTATTCTCCATCAGATCAGAAGGGCCAAGTGCAGTGTAAAAATATAAAAGTTTGAATGAAAATTTTTACTTCATATTGTTTGATTACCAAACACATGTAGTTTGACACTCACTTAACCATTTGTCGATGCATTTCCTGTTTGTTCCACAAATAATTACTATTATTACATCTCTGATTCTTGGATATGTTTTGTGAAAAAACCTCAGCTATCAAGAAAAAAACTTGAAAAATGTAGGGCTCTTGGTCCCGGAACTATGTAAACTATAAAAAACAAATACAATCAATTATAAAGGAAGTCAAATCAAATGTTTTCGGAAGTGTAATATTTTTTCGAAGAAGACTAGCTCATTTGATGGTTCCCGGAATAAATCGCCGCAGAAAACGACTGCAACAGAAACCATCACTCAGAAAAAGTGTAGTAGGCTAGAAATATTGTACACAGACAAGTGCAGAGCGAGAAATGTGATACAAGAAAAATTACGTCATCGTTCGGTCTCCATAGCGAATGGGAAAAGAGCTAAAGCGAGAGAGTTTTTGTTTCTCACTGGAGCAGTGTTGCTAGTAAAACTATGCAGTCTATATGAATATATATATATATATATATATATATATATATAATATATATATATATATATATATATATATATATATATATATATATATATATATATATATATATATATATATATATATATATATAATATATATATATATATATATATATATATATATATATATATATATATATATATATATATATATATATATATATATATATTCATATAGACTGCATAGTTTTATTTCAAGGGAAGGGACAGCATTGTTAAAAATGAAAAATATAATCTGATTCATTCATGATTCATTCGCTTTACGTAGTCCGTATGATCCTGCTGTTTCATGATGCATGGAGAGATTCAATATGTATATGTTAGTGGCAAAGAAGAACATAAACTCTCTGCACCGAAACCGTACATGACGGTTTTGGTTTTTTGGCTCGTATGTCATGAAATGCGAACCGAAGCAGAGTTTTCTCGTTCTCTTTTGTGTTGTGATTTGTAGCACGTGAAAGCAAAAGAATGTCACTGGTGGAAATGATTTATGTAAGATCATATTTGAACAAATGAAAGCGAATTATTCAGTGAAAGGACCAATCGGTAAACACTGCCCTCTTTGTTTGAACATTTAGTATAACAAAAGTGATTACTGTCATTCATACAAGTATTTGAATGATCCACTCATGTTTGGTTATATATTCGAGAGAGGTTACTTGTATGACACATTGTGTATCATTCGATATTGCCATATATTTCAAAAGCTACAAGTGATAGAATGCTGACGTCTTTGGCAAAAGACCATATTCTAAAGGCGCGTCCACATTATGCCGAATGATGCCGATCGGCCAGTACCAGGCGGCATATTCGGCTCGTTATGTAATGTGGACGCCCCATCGGGTGCACGAAGTCGAAGTCCCATCGAATGCACGAAGCCGTGACGAACACACGAAGCACAATGTCGTCAACGCTTATTTACTTCGTTTTGTTTTGGTTCGACTTTCTCGAACCGGACCCACTTGTTTCGGGTTGGGTTCGGTTTGATTCGAGTCGGTCTTGTCTGAAGTTTTGCCGAATACGCCACGTCCTTAAGACGCGTCCACATCACGCCAATCGGCCTTGACCGCCCGGTAAAGCCGACTAAATGTGGACGTACTACCCGGGCTTGCCGACATGCCGAAAACCGACTCGAATCAAACCGAACCCAAACCGAAACAAGTGGGTCCGGTTCGAGAAAGTCGAACCAAAACAAAACGAAGTATATTAGCGTTGACGACATAGTGCTTCGTGTGTTCGTGATGGCTTCGTGCATGCGATGGGACTTCGGCTTCGTGCACCCGATGGGGCGTCCACATTACATAACGAACCGAATATGCCGCCTGGTACAGGCCGATCGGCCTCATTCGGCATAATGTGGACGCGCCTTTACCTTGGCTTTAAACAAAATTGAGATTTGCGTAATTTTATCAATAAAAACAAGAAAAAGTTGTTTTTGCGTGAACCTAGTAGCTAGAATAACACACAAACAGAAACTTTCAAAAAGTTCGAGAATGCAAAGTGACTCGAATGTCCAATTACATCCACTCTCTCTACACCCACTACGTTTCACTGTAATGTGAGATGATGCTGCCAACGGTCAATCGAGTTGGAATGAAATGTTACCTCTCAAGAGCCGTAGAACACTTAATTAAACACCTTTTTAGTAACGGTGTTCGCAAATATCGGAATTTTTTGAATCGGTGATTTAAACACACCCGCCTTTTTGGAAATATTTTGGAAATATATAGTCCCATTAGTTTCACCCGCCTTATTCATTTCATGATCCTTTCTAATCTGCTGTAAATTTTTTCCAGGCATCAATCCACAGGAAATTCGTGGCAGCCGCACTGGTGTCTACATTGGTTGCTCCAACTCGGAAACGGAGCAGCACTGGTGTGCCGATCCAGACCTGGTCAATGGGTACGGTCTCACGGGATGTGCCCGGGCTATGTTTGCAAATCGGCTCTCGTATACATTCGACTTCAAGGGACCCAGTTTCGCGGTGGATACGGCCTGTTCGAGTTCCCTGATCGCAATGTCAACGGCGTTTGCCGATATGAAGGCAGGCCACTGCGACGCGGCCATCGTTGCCGGTTGTGGGCTGATTCTGAAACCTACGATGTCTTTGCAGTTCAAGAGATTAAACATGCTGGGAAAATCGGGCACCTGTAAGGTGTTCGACGAGTCCGGCGATGGATACGTGCGGTCTGATGGTTGCGTTGTCACATTCCTGCAGCGATCGTCTCATTCACGACGGGTTTATGCTAGTGTTTTGAATGTTCGCATCAATACGGACGGGTACAAGGAGCAGGGAATTACATTCCCTAATGGAGAAATGCAGAAGCGATTGATAAAAGAGACATACGAAGAGATCAATTTGAATCCGTCCGACGTAGTTTATGTTGAAGCGCACGGAACGGGAACGAAAGTCGGCGATCCACAGGAAATCAATGCTATCACTGATTTCTTCTGCAAAGACCGTAAAGCTCCTCTTCTGATAGGATCCGTCAAATCAAACATGGGACATTCGGAACCTGCTTCGGGGGTGTGTTCGATCGCTAAGATTCTCATTGCTATGGAGGAGGGAATCATTCCAGGGAATCTACATTACGCAAACCCGAATCCAGACTTGTACGGTTTGATAGACGGTCGTGTGAAGGTAGTGGATCGGAACATGCCCTGGAACGGTGGTATCATTGGGTTGAATTCATTCGGCTTCGGTGGTGCTAACGCCCATGTTATTCTGAAATCGCATCCAAAGCCGAAACCAATAAGTCCGAGAAATGGATTCCCGAAATTGGTTCTCGCTTCTGGCCGCACCGAAGAGGCTGTTGAGGAATTTTTGAAGGCAGCCGAGGCCAACCAAAATGACGAGGAGTTGATTGGAGTGATGAACGCGATTCACAGTAAAAATATTCCGCTGCATTTCAATCGTGGCTATGCTGTATTGGGAGACGAACAGAGTGTCCGCGAGATTCAAGAAGTGAGCGATGAAAAACGTCCCATTTGGTTTATTTATTCC